>NC_053424.1:65247088-65367086 GCF_007990345.1 Gossypium hirsutum | reverse complement strand
TTATAGCTAAGTTCAACATATAACTCAGCATATCACATCAAAAACATTTACAAAAAAAAAAAAAAAAAAAAAAAAAAAAAAAAAAAAAAAATAAAAAATATGCCATGCAAAAAAAATCAAAATCAAACAAAACATTAATAAAATCGGTAGTTTAATCACTTTGCTAACTACTTATACATATAACAATCAACATTATAAACCATTATCACTCATTTAGCCGATTATAGAGAATTAAACATAATATCTCTAGGATATACTCTACATGGCCGAATATACTACATTAATTTTCAACATTACTATGTAATTACCTATAGGTTCTTATACCTTAAATTCACACATTTAGCCTTTTAATGCCTATGATCATTCCTTTGGTCTTATCAAGAACCATTTAACATGCAAGGAAAATAATCATAGAGGAAGAAATTTACATTCTAAATAGACTCAATCTTGACCGAATGTACAAGGCGCCTCTAAGCCACTCATCCAAAATCTTTACCCCATTCTAGTCATTCCCCCATTGTTCCATACAACATGAAATAACCCCTAATTCCAACACTTAATCATTCGGCATATTGCTCAAATCACCATAAGAAATCTCAACTTTCTTGACATTACCAAGAGTGCATCCACAATTTAACTTAGCATATTATAAAGCCAAATTAACAAATTCAAAGTTACCTCCTAATAGCTAAAGATGAATGCCGAATTGCTCTAGGTAGGTTTCCCTTCTTTTCATCCTTGTTTCGGCTTGAGGAGGTATGAGAAGAAGATGAACACCATCCTCCTTCTTCTCTTTTATTTAATTCCTTTATTACAATATTAAATCATTTGTTAATACAAAATTATTTTAATTTGAATTAGTGGAGCATATTCTTTCCTTGGCCGGCCACTATGTTTATCATGGGTAAATTGACATGCAAAACCACTCTTTCAATGCATGTACTATTAGACCATTGTAAGATTAACCTCTCACTTTCCAACAAAGTTTCATATAAGTCCATATTAATAAATCACATAAAGATGATCAAATTAATGCATGAAACTTTCACACATGCATTACTCACATCATAAACACAGAATATAACTTTAATTATTTATAAGACTCGGTTTCGTGGTCCCGAAACCACTTTCGACTAGGGTCAACTTTGGGCTGTCACAACTCCCCCACTTAAGAAATTTTCGTCCCCGAAAATCTTACCGGTAAATAGGTTTGGGTATCGTTCTTTCATCGAGCTCTCGGTCTCCCAAGTAGCTTCCTCGATCCCGTGTTTGAGCCATAACACCTTTACTAGCGGAACTCTTTTGTTTCGCAACTCCTTCACTTCACGAGCTAGGATACGCATCGGTTCTTCTTCATAGCTCATGTCGACTTGAATTTCAACCTCTGATGGGCTAATTATATGCGATGGATCAGATCGATAGCGTCGAAGCATCGAAACATGAAAGACGTCATGAATCTTTTCAAGCTCCGGGGGCAAATCAATCTATACGCACCCGGACCAACTCGTTCGGAGATTTCGTACGGCCCAATGAATCTTGGGCTCAACTTGCCCTTACGGCCGAACCTGAGTATCTTTTTCCAAGGTGAAACCTTAAGGAACACTTTGTCTCCCACCTGATACTCGATGTCTTTTCGTTCAAATCTGCGTACGACTTCTGACGATCCGTGGCTACCTTCAGACTTTCACGGATTACCTTTACTTTCTGTTCAGCATCTTTAATCAAATCAACTCCGAAAATTTTACTTTCACCGAGCTCGGTCCAAAACAATGGTGTACGGCATTTACGACCGTACAAAGCCTCGTAAGGTGCCATCTTAATACTTGATTGAAAACTATTGTTGTAAGCGAATTCAATCAAAGGTAAATACCGTTCCATGAACTACTGAACTCGAGGATGCAACATCTCAACATATCCTCAAGTATCTGAATTATCCGCTCGGATTGACCATCGGTTTGGGGTGAAAAGCAGTGCTAAAATGCAGCTTGGTACCCAGAGCTTCTTGCAATTTCTTCCAAAATCGTGAGGTGAATCTCGGATCTCTATCCGACACGATAGAAACAGGTACCCGTGTAATCTCACAATTTGATAAACGTACAATTCAGCTAGTTTATCCAATGAAAATCCGTACGTACGGGATGAAATGAGCCGACTTAGTCAGTCTATCACAACAACCCATATCGCATCCTTCTTACTTGCTGACAAGGGCAGTCCGGACACAAAGTCCATTATGACTCGATCCCGTTTCCACTCGGGTATCATGATCGGCTGGAGTAATCCTGAAGGCACTTGATTTCCACTTTCGCTTGTTGACATATTAAACATCTCGAAACAAAGTCGGAGATGTCCCGTTTCATACCATGCCACCAAAATTGACGTTCAAATCGTTGTACATTTCGTACTCCCGGGTGAATTGACATTCGGCTACAATGGGCTTCGTTCAGAATCATCGAAATGAGTTCCGAATTCCTTGGAACACACAAACGATTTCTGAACCTCAAACAATCATCATCATCAATTTGAAACTCCGATTCCTCGTTCGGAAAACACTTAGCCCGTTTTGCAACCAATTCATCATCGACTTTCTGAGCTTCACGAATTTGGTGAGTCAATAATGGTTTAGCTTTTAATTCAGCTACTAACACATTGTCTGGTAGAACAGACAAATGCACGTTCATCGCTCGTAAAGCAAACAATGACTTCCGGCTTAAGGCGTCCGCAACCACGTTAGCCTTTCCCGGGTGGTAATCAATGATAAGCTCGTAATCTTTCAACAACTCAAGCCAACGTCTTTGTCGCAGATTCAAGTCTCGTTGAGTCATCAAATATTTGAGACTTTTGTGATCCGAAAATACATGGCACTTCTCACCAAACAGATAATGTCGCCATATTTTTAAAGCAAACACGATGGCAGCTAGTTCAAGATCATGGGTCGGATAGTTCCTCTCGTGTGGCTTCAATTATCTCGACGCATAGACCACGACTCGACCTTCTTGCATCAATACGCAACCCAACCCAAGTAGGGATGCGTCACTATAAATGACAAACTCTTTACCTGATTCGGGTTGCACTAAAATTGGAGCTTCAGTCAAGTGAGTTTTCAGTTGATCAAAACTTTTCTGACACTTCTCCGTCCATTCGAACTTAACGTCCTTTTGAAGTAGCTTCGTCATTGGTGTGGCTATCATCGAGAAACCTTTCACAAATCGTCGGTAATAACCGGCGAGCCCCAAAAAGCTCCGAACTTCAGTAATATTTCTCGGAGGTTTCCAGTCAAGTATGGCTGAAATTTTGTTCGGGTCAACTCGAATACCCGACGCGGATACCACATGACCCAAGAAGCTAACCTCTCTTAACCAGAACTCACACTTACTGAACTTAGCATATAACTGCTTATCCCGCAAAATTTGCAGCACTAGCCTCAGATGCTCAGCATGTTCGGTCTCATCTCTTGAATAGACCAAAATGTCATCAATGAACACAACTACGAACCGATCCAAATACGGTCTGAAGATCCGATTCATCAAATCCATAAATACTGCAGGGGCATTAGTGAGCCCAAACGGCATCACTAAGAATTCGTAGTGACCATATCTCGTTCTGAAGGCAGTTTTAGGAATATCTGAATCTCGAATTCGCAACTGATAATAGCCCGATCTCAAATCTATTTTTGAGAACACTGAGGCTCCCTTCAGTTGGTCGAACAAATCATCGATGCGCGGCAACGGATATTTGTTCTTTATCGTCACTTTATTCAGCTGACAATAGTCAATGCACAACCTCATGGTTCCGTCCTTCTTTTTCACAACAATACTGGTGCACCCCAAGGTGAGAAACTTGGTCGAGCGAAATCTCTATCCGTCAGTTCTTGCAACTGAGCTTTCAACTCCTTTAACTCGGTTGGTGCCATACGATACGGAGCTATCGAAATCGGCGTAGTCCCAGGTACAAGCTCAATACCAAACTCTACCTCCCGAACAGGTGGAAAACCCGGTAATTCTTCCGGAAAAACATCCGGGTATTCACAAACCACCGGCACAGATTCAGGTTTCCTTTCAAATTCTTGGTCATCCAGTACATACGCAAGGTATGCTTCGCACCCTTTTCTTACATATTTCTGGGCCAACATTGAGGATATTACAGCTGGCAACCCATCCAAGTCCGTAGACTCAACTCAGATTACTTCGTTATTTGCGCACCTCAAATCAATAGTCTTGCTTTTGCAATTCACAACCGCATCATGCACGGTCAACCAATCCAACCCAAGGATAACATCAAATTCATCAAACGGCAAAAGCATCAAGTCCGCCGGAAAACAGGAACCTCGAATTGCTAGGGGACATTTCTTACACACTTTGTCGACAAGCACGTAACGACCCAAGGGATTTGACAACCGAATTACAAACTCAGTAGACTCAATAGGTAAAGTCTTACTGGATGCTAAGGTTTCACATATGTAAGAATGAGTAGAACCGGGGTCAATCAAAGCAATTACATTAGTATCAAAGAGAGTAAAAGTACCGGTAATAACATCAGGCGAAGAAGCATCCTCGCGGGCACGTATAGCATATGCTCTAGCAGGTGCACGAGCCTCGGATCTGGTCGTAGCATCTCTAGATCCTCTCTGACCACCACTAGCATTGCCCATATTTCTAGATGGTCTACCTCGAGCAGTGGTAGCACCCGGTTTCCCACTCTGATTTACATTCTGTTCAGACAGCCTCGGGCAATCTTTAATGAAGTGGTCCACTGATCCGCACTTGTAACAGGAGTGGTCATGGAATCTACAACTCCCCAAATGCCATTTACCGCAATGTCGACATTCCGTTCGGCCTCGACGTTCATTCCCAACACTGGCGACCGAAGTGCCTCGTGTACCCACAGGGGGTCGATCACGATCTCGTCTAAAAAGGCCCGAAGTGCCTCTAGACCGGCCCACATCATCTCGAAATTTCTTCGATGCTTGTTGAAGAGACTTTCCCGAGGATCTTTTACGAAACTCCCCAGTTCCCACATCAACTTTTTGTTTTTCCTTTCTAAGCTCTTCGGCTTTACAAGCTCGCTCGACAAGTACTACGAACTCTCGTATTTCAAGAATGCCAACGAACATTTTTATATCTTCATTCAGCCCATCTTCGAAGCGTTTACACATGACAGCCTCGGACGAAACACATTCCCAAGCGTATCTACTAAGTCTAACAAATTTTCGCTCGTAATCAGTAACTGACATAGAACCTTGCTTAAGCTCAAGAAATTCCTTCCGTTTTTGATCAACAAATCTCTGACTGATATACTTTTTCCGAAACTCAGTTTGGAAAAACTCCTAAGTTACTTGCTCCCGGGGCACAACAGAAGTCAGAGTACTCCACCAATAGTAGGCAGAATCACGTAGCAAGGAGATAGCACACTTTAGGCATTCATCGGGTATACAAGATAGCTCATCGAGTACCCGGATAGTGTTGTCCAACCAAAATTCAGCTTGCTCGGCATCGTCGCTATCCGTAGCTTTAAATTCAGTAGCCCCATGTTTTCGGATTCGGTCAACTGGGGGCTTATTTGACCTTATTTGGTCAGTTACCGGAGGTATTGTAGGTGCGGGGGTGGTGTTTGTCGGGAATGGAGGTTGTGGAACAGCCGTATTAGTTCGAATGTATTGGTTGAACCAATCATTCATCACGCTATAGAAAGCTTGTCTAGCTTCATCATTCGGGTTACTAGCATTAGGTTGAGAGTCCACCGGCGCTGTCCCTTGTGCGGGAGCAGGCGCTACACTCTCAAGATCATCAGCTACCGCTCGGTCGGGATTGGGATCCATTACTATAAATAAACACATTTGCAAATGTCAGAAATCACCACACTATCAATTAATCACATAAAATGGCATGTATAGCTAGACCCCAACACATTACGGTAGTCCTCGAATCGACTAAACCGTAGCTCTGATACCAATCAATTGTAACACCCCGAACCCGAGACCGTCACCGGAGTCGAACACAAGGTGTTGACAGACTTTTAAAAATTTTCCAGACGCTGCCAATCTGCATAATAGTCGCTTTAAAAATCATATCTTGAGTTTCACAACTCGAAAATCAGTTTCGTGATTTTCCCTAAAACTAGACTCACATACCCATCTACAAAATTTTTTCTAGAATTTTTGGTCGGGCCAATTAGTACAGTTTATTAGTCAAAGTCTCCCATGTTACAGGGATCGACTACCCTGACCTTTGCGCATTACGACTTGGATATCTCCTTATACAGGGCTCCAATACTGATTCTGTTTGTTTTTTTAGAAACTAGACTCAGAGAGGAATCTACACATATATGGTATAACTCCTAATTATCTCTGGTTAATTTATGGTAAATTTTCAAAGTCGAAACAGGAGATCCAGAAACCGTTCTGGCCCTGTTTTACGAGAACTTTAATATCTCTTAGTATACTGTTCATATGATTATTTCGTTACTTTCATATGAAAATAGATTCATCAAGGTTCGATTGCATAATTTATTCACTATTTAATTCCATTCCTACAAATTTTTGTGATTTTTCAAATCTACACCACTGCTGCTGTCAGCATCTGTTTTCAAGGTAAACTTTACCTATTTTGTGGTTACCATGGACCAACTAGGGTTTTGCCATACATAGGTCCACATGTGATCATATTTAGCCATTCCAATGGCTGATCATTAGCCCAACACTTCCATTCCAAACCATAGTCACATCGTGAAACCATATATACATACATAAACACAAATGGTCTAATGCCATACTCCACTTCTACGAGCCATTTTCGCATGGCTTTACACACATACATCACAAAAAGTACTTAAACAACAGGGGGTAGTCCTATACATGCCATATCCAGAGTTCAACTAAAAGAGTACCAAAAGAGCTTTGATAGTGTAGATGACTTCGACTTCGCTGATCCCGAATCCGATAGCTAACGAACAAAATCTATAAACAGAGAGCCAAAGCAACCGGGTAAGCATTTTAAGCTTAGTAAGTCTCAAGTAATGAAATCGGCTTTGACTACAGTATTTCATTCACATAGCTAACTAAGTCACTTTATTAACACACATTCTCATAATCATACTTACTTCACACTTCATCAACATATATACACAAGGTATCAACCTTTCTAAAAGCCGAAAGTTCGTTAGCCAATCGCACGAATACTATTTAAAACGAATCGACTTTTCCAAAGCACATGCAAACATACCTTATCGTTCGGGTTGGTCGAGCATATTTATTGAATTAGTTACAGCACAAAACGCTCACATTCAAACCCAAGTTTCTTCGGTATTTAACCGGATATAGCCGCAAACACATTTGCCTTCGGGTCTTAACCCGGACATATCAACTTGCATAATTGCCTTCGGGTCTTAGCCCGGATATATCAACTTGCATAATTGCCTTCGGGTCATAGCCCGGATATATCAACTCGCTTAATTGCCTTCGGGTCTTAGCCCGGATATATCATCTCGCATAATTGCCTTCGGGTCATAGCCCGGATATATCAACTCGCATAATTGCCTTCGGGTCTTAGCCCGGATATATCAACTCGCATAATTGCCTTCGGGTCTTAGCCCGGATATATTCCAATGCTCATGCACACATATATCAATAATCATAACACATCCATATCATTTCTTCGTTACTAAGGCTCAAACACAAAACATTTATTAAACCTTTCAAATTTCGGCTCAGTAGCCACACACAAAGAGCATGATTTCAATTGGCTTTATAACATAGTCTCTAAGCACATTCGACTATCCGTCATAGTATGACTATTCATTTCAATATAATTCAAGTAGGGTCATTACTCGAAGACTTACCTCAAATGTCGTCGAACGACTTCAACGGCTATTCAATTACTTTTTCCTTCCCTTTATCGGATCTAGTTCCCCTTTGCTCTTGAGCTTAAGTTCAACAAAATTTAAAATAGTCATTAATCGACTATTCAAGTATTACTTTCAGAATAATATATATATTGATCCGACTTTCACACACATAGATTATAGTAAGCTTTATAATAATCAATAAATAATTCATTGGCAAACTTTCATTAATGTTTACAACAAAATCACATATTCACTACGAGCTGTTTTCCTGAGCAGTAGTTACTAAATTATTTATAACTGGAGCTACTAAACTCCAATTCACTTGCCGTTAATTTTCCCTGAATGTAGACTCGTATATCTTCCATCCATAAAATTTTCAGAATTTTAGGCTTGGCCAATCAATACCAGATTTTTCTTAAAGTTTCCCCTGTTTCACTGTTTGACTATTCTGACCACTCTTCACTACGAATCCAATTTCTCATTTTACAGAATTCAAAATGTGTTGTATTTGATCTCATTTGAAACTAGACTCATTAAGGAGTCTAATCATATAAATTTTATCTTATAATCATTTTTGTACAATTTATAATGATTTTCTAAAAACAGAACAGGGAATCCAGCAGTCATTTTGACTCAGCCCCACAATACTTCAAATATCTCTAGATCGGTAACTCTTTTGTTATTATAGTTTCTTTTGTAAGAAAATAGACTCTTCAAGATTTAATGACATAATTCACTCAGCTTCTAATTCAACTCCTACAAATTATGGCGATTTTCCAAAATCACCTTACTGCTGCTGTCCCCAAACAGATTATTACCAAATCAAATACTAACATTAGCATTTCACCTTAATAGCTAGCTTACCAAGCCTTAATTTAACATATAATTCACACATATCACATTCAGCTATATATACATTTATCATATTTATCATTAACAAAATATGCTCATGTCAAATTTACTCCCAATCACATCTCAAAATTCAGCAAGCTTAGAACACATTTAATAATTAAATTCGGTAGTTTAATCACTTTGCTAACTACTTATACATATAATTCAATTCAACATTATAAACCATTATCACTCATTTAGCCGATTATAGAGAATTAAACATAATATCTCTAGGATATACTCTACATGGCCGAATATACTACATTAATTTTCAACATTACCTATGTAATTACCTATAGGTTCTTATACCTTAAATTCACACATTTAGCCTTTTAATGCCTATTGATCATTCCTTTGGTCTTATCAAGAACCATTTAACATGCAAGGAAAATAATCATAGAGGAAGAAATTTACATTCTAAATAGACTCAATCTTTGACCGAATGTACAAGGCGCCTCTAAGCCACTCATCCAAAAATCTTTACCCCATTCTAGTCATTCCCCCATTGTTCCATACAACATGAAATAACCCCTAATTCCAACACTTAATCATTCGGCATATTGCTCAAATCACCATAAGAAATCTCAACTTTCTTGACATTACCAAGAGTGCATCCACAATTTAACTTAGCATATTATAAAGCCAAATTAATAAATTCAAAGCTTACATCCTAATAGCTAAAGATGAATGCCGAATTGCTCTAGGTAGGTTTTCCCTTCTTTTTCATCCTTGTTTCGGCTTGAGGGAGGTATGAGAAGAAGATGAACACCATCCTCCTTCTTCTCTTTTATTTAATTCCTTTTATTACAATTATTAAATCATTTGTTAATACAAAATTATTTTAATTTTGAATTAGTGGAGCATATTCTTTCCTTGGCCGGCCACTATGTTTATCATGGGTAAATTGACATGCAAAACCACTCTTTTCAATGCATGTACTATTAGACCATTGTAAGATTAACCTCTCACTTTCCAACAAAGTTTCATATAAGTCCATATTAATAAATTCACATAAAGATGATCAAATTAATGCATGAAACTTTCACACATGCATTTACTCACATCATAAACACAAATATAACTTTTAATTATTTATAAGACTCGGTTTCGTGGTCCCGAAACCACTTTTCGACTAGGGTCAACTTTGGGCTGTCACAATGAATTGGCAAAAGCCAAAATACCGAAAAGCCAAAAGTTGGGCTATAGTAGTCACACGAGTGCGCGAACACTCATGGAGAGGAAACTGATAGGATGCCTGAGGCCCACGGGCTATTCTATGGACTTGGGTTGAGAATTGGCCAAATGGGTCGGAATGGGCTGTTGGGCCCATAATAGGCAAGGATTGATAAGTGATGTTATGTGTTAGGAAATTTGTATGTGAGCATGAATATAATATGATTTGGGCCTAATGGGCCATATGAATATGAATTGGGCCTAGTGGGCCATAAGAATATGAACTGGGCCAGATGGGCCATTTGAATAAGATTGGGCCTAGTGGGCCATATGCATGTATGTAGGGGTATTGGGCCTAGTATATGATGACTACATAAAACTTAATTAATTAATTGAGATCGTGGACAAGTCATAGGGTTAAGGTTTGGCAACGGGTATACGCATGTCTAGGATTGGATCAAGGGAGAGCTTGGTGCTTAAGCGGTCTTAATCACCCACGTCCTCTTCTCTGGAGTCCTACCTGGTGCATAGTATTCATTCATCTTAGCTCGCGGGACTTGTTCATGAGCCAAGGTAAGTGAAAACTATAATTAAGGGAAAATTACCGGAATGCCCCTAAGGGAAAAAATGACCAAAATACCCCTAGGTGTTGAATGTAAGTTTTGTGGATGTGACATGCATACATATGATGTTCTGCTTAGGTTGCATATGGGGTGGGAATTATGGAACGGAGGAAGTATATGAGGATTCGCATGGCTGCTTGACAATCATGGATCCGCCGACGGCTTTTAAAGCGCAATATGTAAATGAAGGTAGTTTCGCAACCGGGGTACCATTGGTGTGTGGGTTGGGTGGGTTGATTTTTATATCCCCACATGGTGTTATGGGGGACGAAGCTGGTGTGTAGCAGATGGATGATTTGGATGGGATTGCATTGCATGTTTGATGATTTGTCTTTGAATGCTTGTTCTTCATCGAGGGTTGTACACACTGATTTTACGAAAACTCACCCCCCTTCTATTTTATTTTCAGGTGATGCTCAGTAGAAGGTTCGATGTTTGGAGGGACTCAGGGTGGCCGGCTAGCAAGATAATTCGGACTTGGTTTTTTTTAAGCGTTTAAGTTTTTATTTCTTTTTAAGTGTGTTCAGATCAAATTGTAATAAGGTTTTCATTATGTTATTATGACTTGAATTATTATTATTATTTTTTACGAGAAGTTGAACATGGATTTCTTAAATTATAGTATGTTTCCTACGTTTCTGCAACTCAGTTTTTCTTAAAAAATCAAATGTTTTAAACAAGGCTTTCGTAATTGAAAGGTTTTTTTTTAGTTAATTAAGGTTTCTCATTTTAAAAAGGGTTTTCGATGAAAACAAGGTTTTCTCTAAAACACTTCAATGCAACACACTAGATTCGGCCATAACGTCTGGGCCGGGTTTGGGATGTTACAGCAGGCCTAACTATACTTGATTCAGCTCCTGTTAAAGTAGGTTTAGCATAATCATACATAGTACGAGGAGCAGGATTCTGATTTACTGGGTTTGCAATAGCCACTAGAGGTAACGGATTATTTTGATTATTAGCCATCTCCTCGGTTGTAGTTTGAATATCGTCCTCTTGTCCTTCCTTTCTGTATCGCAGGCTTCGCCTTATTTCTCTTCGGTTTCTGTGAGCTGTGCTTTCGATCTCACTATCAAAAAGTAAAGGTCCTGACGGGTTTCTTCTAGTTATAAACTATACAAACCTACCAGAAGTAAATAAAAGAAAATCTAGTAAATCAAAACAAAATTAAATAAAAATAAAAATAATGGCTAAAGTAATAAAAATTAAGCGTTCCTAATATCTTAGTCCCCGGCAACGGCGCCAAAAACTTGATGGTCATGAAATTATCTAAAAAGTTGACTTAAGGCAAGCGCACCTATCGAACAGTAGTATAGTTATGGTGAGACCGGAAATATCGTATCCACGAGGACTAAAAGTACTAGTAATTACTATCTTTTTATTATCTAGCCTAAAATTTAAGAGAATGTTTTTAAACTAAACTAATTATCTAATTAACTAAGATTACGACAGACATGAAAGTTGGAAAATACTTTAGGAAAACCAATAGGGAAGACAATACCCAAGGAAGAATCCAGCTAGACTTCACTTATTACCTTTGACTTAGACGATTTATTCACTTGACTTATTCCGTAGAAATCCCTGATTTATGTTAATATCCCTTTCGAGACTAAAAACAACTAACTCTAGGTTGATTAATTGAAATCTCTTTCTAATTAAAACCCCTATTGTTACATTAACTCGATCTACGGATTCCCTTATTAGATTTGACTCTAATCTGGTAGATTTATGTCGTCCTATCTCTAGGATTGCATGCAACTCCACTTAATTATGAATGATCTACTCTTAAACAGGGACTTTTCCTCCACTGAATAAGCACATCAAAACCTGAATTAATAGCCTGGAATATTAAAACAAGAATTAAGACTCACAATTAAGAATAAGAACAAGTATTTATCATATAAATTAAAGAGTAATAAGATTCATCTTAGGTTTCATCTCCCTTAGGTACTTCGAGAGTTTAGTTCATAATAATAATGGAAAACATCTCAAAGTTTGGAAAACAACAAAACATAAAGAAACCTAAAGAACTTCTAGGAAATTGGATGGAAATCTTCAGTCTTGATGTACATCCTGGCTTCGAGGTGATTCTGATAGCTATTATCGAGTATTTTCTACCTCCAACTCTGTGTGTCTCCCCTAATCCTCTTCTAGGGTGTTTATATAGGCTTTAAAATGCTTCAAAACCCTTAAAAGTGCCCTTTTCCGAATAGAACTAGGCTTGGGCTCGGTAGGGACACTGCCGTGTGCCACGCCCGTGTGAAGGTGCTCAGGCCGTGTGCAATATTGAGTTGGATCTTAGTCGACACGACTATGACACACGAGTGTGTGGTCTACCCGTGTACTTCACACGGGCGTGTGGTTTACCCGTGTAGAAGTGCCTGGGCCGTGTGAAACACTATGTTAAGCCTAATTTGTCCGTTTTTGGCCCGTTTCTCACTCCCTTTGCTATCCTAAGCTCTCCTGATGTATAAAATATGAAATTAAAGGATTAAGAGCATCGAATTCACTAAAACCAAGAAAAAATCATTCATAAATATGCCAAGCATGGGGTAAAAATATGTATAAATTATGGTTTATCATATATACTGTGATAGTGTGATGACTTTTGACATTTGAAAATGTGTTTTCATATAGTAAATGGATCCCGATAGAGCTATAGCTGATGATGTCGAGAGTGTAGTGCCTACTCCCGCGCATGGGACAACACCAGTTGAATCTCGGCTGATTTTGAGTAGTCATAAGGGGGAGGCTAAACAAGCCTTCTATCAAATGATGAATGATTGGTTTACTCAATATATCCGAACTAATCCGGCTACACAACAACCTCTACCCCCAATTAATCCATCTGCGATACCTATGGTACCTCCGATGATTGATCCGATGAGATTTAACAAGCCTCCTGTTGATAAAATCAGAAAACACAGGGCAAAAGAATTCAGAGCTACTGATGATGATGATGATGAGAGAGCTGAATTCTGCCTTGATAATACTATCTGTGTATTTGATGAGTTATCTTGTACCCCGGATGAGTGCTTAAAGTGTGCCATATCCCTGCTACGAGACACTGCATATCACTGGTGGAATACACTAGTACCAGTGTTCCAAAAGAACGGGTGACCTGAGACTTCTTTCAGACTGAGTTCCGTAAGAATTACATCAGCCAGAGATTTATTGATCAGAAACGCAAAGAATTTCTGGAGCTAAAGCAGGGTCGTATGACTATGACAGAATATGAGCGAAAATTTGTGAAACTCAGTCGATATGCCCGTGAGTGTGTTTCAACCGAAGCTATCATGTGTAAAAGATTCAAAGATGGTTTGATCAAAGACATTAAATCATTGGTTGGTATACTTGAAATCAAAGAGTTCGTGGTACTTGTTGGGTGAGCTTGTAAAGCCGAAGAACTCGAGAAAGAAAAAAGAAAAGCTGATTTTGAAGCCAGAGATTCCCGTAAAAGATCATCGGGTAAGACTTTTCACTTAACATTGAAGAAGTTTAGAGATGATTCTAATCGATCTAAGGATACTGCAGGCTTTTCTAGACGAGATCGAGATCGATCCCCTGTGAGTTCACGAGCTACTTCGATAGCTAGTGTTGGCAATGTTTGACAGAATAGAGTCGAATGCAAACAATGTGGTAAATGGCATTCCGAAGATTTCAGATTACATGATCGGTCTTGTTTTAAATGTGGATCGATGGATCATTTTATCTAAGATTGTCCGATGTTAGCTGAGCAAAACACTGTTCAAAACGCGAGACCGAGTAATATGTTAGTGCGAGGCAGACCACCCAGGCGTTTGGGTAATGTGAGTGGCAGTCAAAGAGGGACAAAAGGTACAATAGTTCAATCTAAGGCTCGTGCACCTGCTAGAGCCTATGCTAGACGCACTCACGAGGACGCTTCTTCCCCGGATGTTATTACCGGTACTTTCTCTCTTTATGATACTAGTGTTATTGCATTGATTGATCCTGGTTTGACTTATTTGTATGTGTGTGAAACATTAGTATCCAATAAGACTTTGCCTGTTGAGTCTACTGAGTTTGTGATTCGAGTATCGAACCCCCTAGGCCATTGTGTTCTGGTTGATAAAGTATGTAAAAATTGCCTGTTGATGATTCGAGATACATGCTTTCCAACTGATTTGATGTTGTTACCATTTGATGAATTCGATATAATTCTAGGTATGGACTCGTTAACTTTGCATGATGCCGTTGTTAATTGCAAAAGAAAGACCATTGATTTGGGATGTCAAAACAACAAGATTATTCGGATTGAATCTAATGATCTGAGTGGTTTACCAGCAGTAATATCTTCGGTGTTAGCTCAGAAGTATGTGCGAAAAGGTTGTGAAGCTTACTTTCCTTATGTGCTTGATAGTAAAGTGATTGAAAAGAAGATTGAATCTATACCAGTTGTGTACGAGTATCCAGAGGTGTTTCCTAAAGAATTGTCAGGTTTGCCACCTGTCCGAGAGGTAGAGTTTGGTATTGAGTCAGTATCAGGGACGACTCTAATTTCATTAGCTCTGCACCAGATGGCACCTACTGAATTACAAGAGTTGAAAGCACAGTTGAAAGAGTTAACTGATAGAAGACTAAGTTTCTCTCCCTGGGGTGCACCAGTTCTATTTGTGAAAAAGAAAGACAGAACTATGAGAATGTGCATTGATTATATACAGCTCAATAAGGTGACCATAAAGAATAAATATCCGTTGCCATGGATTGATGATTTTTTTATCAGCTAAAAGGGGCTACAGTGTTTTCGAAGACAGATTTGAGATCTGGCTACGATCAATTACGAGTTAAAGACTCTGATGTGCTAAAAACTTCCTTACGAACGAGGTACAGACATTATGAGGTTCTGGTTATGCCTTTTGGACTTACTAATACACCTGCTGTTTTTATGGATTTGATGAATCGGATTTTCAGACAGTATTTGGATCGGTTTGTGGTTGTGGTCATTGATGATATATTGATCTACTCCAGTAATGAAACCGAAAATGCCAAGCATTTGAAACTTGTGTTACAGACTTTGCGAGAAAAATAGTTGTATCCAAAGTTTAGTAAATGTGAGTTCTGGTTACACGAAGTTAGTTTTCTGGGACATGTTGTTTCAGCATCAAGTATTCGGGTTGATCCAGTAAGATTTCAGCAATACTTGACTGGAAACCTCCGAGAAACATTTCTGAAGTTTGAAATTTTTTGGGACTTGCTGGTTACTATAGACAATTTGTGAAAGGGCTCTCGATGATTGCAACCCCAATAACCAAGCTACTACAAAAGGATGTTAAGTTTGAGTGGTCAGAAAAGTGCCAAAAAAGTTTTGATCAGTTGAAAGCCCTTTTGACCTAAGCCCCAGTGCTAGTTCAGCCAGAATCGGGTAAAGAATTTGTTATTTATAGCGATGTAACTTTAAATGGTTTGGGTTGTGTTTTGATGCAAGACGGCAGAGTTATAGCTTATCCTTAAGACATTTGAAGTTGCATGAAAAGAACTATCCGACGCACGATTTAGAGTTGGCAGCTATTGTGTTTGCATTGAAAATATGGCGCCTGTAACATCCTGATTTTCGGGTTTTTTGTGAATCTCGAGATTTTGGTAAAGTTTTTTAAAACTTGATATTTGGTTGTGAATTCATAATGGGAGTGTGTATATGGGCTTATGGAAGGCCCATGTGATGGCCAAAAACCAGTAGAATTTTTGAATTTTGGACTTAAGAAGTTAGGGGCTTTGGATAGGTGGCCTTAATAGAAATTGTGGGTAAAAAGTATCACAAAAGAGCCTCTGGTAAAGTGGCTAAGCGACGCCACTAATGAACTAAAGAGGTGGCGTGTAAGTGGTTGGGGGAAACCTGGGTTCGATTCCATGTGATGGTAAATGTGGTGTTATTTTTTTGCTTTGAGCATACAGGAGTTGTAGTCGAATGGAACTCTATGGGAGAGAGTTTGAATCAGTCAAATGCTTGGATTAAGGAGTGATAAGGGGAGAGATTTTAAGGATTTGAGAGGGAGATAGAGTTAGCCGAATAGAGGGGATTAGAGAGGGGATTTCGGCAGAGGGGTATTAGGTTAGTATTTTTGGCATTAGGGACTTAGGTTGTGCCTTTTCTTCTTTAGGATTAGTCTTTTCTTTTCTTTTTCTTCTCTAGCCGAACCTACCACCCTTCCATTCATCATTCCTTCCTTTTCTTTTTCCAAAACCAGCCCACTACTCCCTTTCATTCATCTACTACTTCTTTCCTTACCTCCGCATCTGCCGAAAAGCCGCAAAAGCCGAAACCAGTGAAGCTAGGTGGTGCCAATTTCTTGTTGACCGGCAACCCTTTTTTTTCCCTTCACTTTTTGGTGGCCAATCCCTTTATCTTCTAAGCTTTAAACGGTTCAAGAAGGGAGACTGTGGTAAGTATTCGTACTCTAAATCGATTCAGTAGTAACTGTTGACAAAAGCCGAAATCCCTATAGTTATGGAGGTGGCCGATTAGAGATATAAGCCTTATTGGGCTTCTTCATTTTATTTTTATGGTTTGTATAGTGGAATAGTTAGAGGAGCAGCAAGGCGTGGGGTGTCGATTTGGATAAACTTGGATCATATCGTCAGACCCTGTGAAGGTAAGTGAACTATGGCCATTAGGGGTCTTTGGCCGAATGTGGTAAGGTAGATTTTGGGTTTGATAAGTATGATTTGTACACTAAAAGTAGAGGAGGATAATTTTAGGTTTCCGTGGGAGACTTCGTTGGTGAACGTCACAAAACAGGTGTGTAACGAACCCACTTTCGTAGCTTAAATCGATATATGCCGAAAAGCCGAAATGCTGAAATTCTGGCATTTCGAGGACTCGTGAGCACACGAACGCTCATAGGTTAGTTGGATTCGCTAAGTTCGATGATCAGGATCGTTGGAACAGGTAAGGGCACGATTTTGTGCACGATGGTGAGATAGGCCTCGAGAGGCTGAAATCGGGCCCAATGGGCTTCTAGGCCCATTTGGGGTAAATTTGATAGAAAATGGAACTTGGATATACTGCTTGTTAAACAAGTGGATCGGATGTAAAATTTGGGTTATGAGGGCTTAAAGGGCTAGATCGACATTCGTAGGGCCCATTGAGGTTTTGGGCCCAAAAGCCCGAATTTGATAAAGTGCGTTAAAATCATTGTTTAAACACTTGGAGTTATTGATAATTGTTAATGAACATGGAAAACCCTGATATTTTGGTAAAATTACGAAATTACCCTTGTAATATGGAAAATGATTGTTTTACCCCTAGGTAAAAATGACTATTATACCCCTAGGGTTAATTATGAATTTGATGCATGAGATTTTGATGTACATGATTTGACATGATATGCACATGATATGTATGATATGCACATGATGTATTCATATATGCATGGGTTGAGTTTTTATGAATGGAGGAAGTGCAAAAGGGCTATGCCCCAGTTTACCGGAAAGGGCTTTGCCCCAATTATTAAAAGAGGCTAGGCCTCCAGTTATATGATAAAGCAGCTATGCTGCCAGTGGAGAGTTTGGTTGGGTGGGTTGAGTTATTCCCCACATGGAGAGCTTGGTTGGTGCGGGTGGAGAGTAGCGGTTGGTGGGTTGAGTAGTCTCCCCAAACGGGCTTGCATACATCCATTAATAGTGCATGTGGTATTGATTTAGGCCTATGGGCCATACCATTTACAGTAAAGGCTTTGGCCCGGTGATATGAATAATGAAAAGGCTTCGGCACAGTGATATGAATTATGAAAAGGCTTCGGCCCAGTAATCGTTTAATGAAAGGCTTCGGCCCAGTATATGTTGAGACTGATTTTGGGCTTAGGCCTAGTATGCTGATATTGTTTTGGGCTCTGAAAGGGGCTTGTTGCACACTGAGTTTCCAAACTCACCCCCTTCCTTAACCTTGCAGGTGAGCCTTGATGTGGGGACTTGGAGCCGGAGGGGATTTAGAGTGGCCACGGTGATTGCTTTTGGACTTTAAAATAAGTAACTGGTTTCCTTTGGTTTACCTTATTTACGATTTACTTTTTGGATTGTAATAAGGCTATTTTAACTTCTTTTTTTCTTTCTTTTCTGGGATTATTTTATTTTTAATAACTTTAAATTTTCTGATAACAAATCAAATGGGCTAGACTTAGGGCGCGTCTTCAAAATGATACTTGTTTTCAAAATAACACAACGTCACGATTATTTGGTTTATCAAAGATATCCACTCAAATAGATTTCAACTCGTTATAACCAAGTGTGGCAATGGTTGTGGGCATGTCTAGGATTGGATCCAATCGAAGAGCTTGGTACTTAAGCAGCCTTCATGGCTCACCTCCTCTATTTCGGATACCTACCTGGTGCACAGCTTCCATTCACTTTGTTAGCTTAACAAAAGTCGGTTATTTAAAACACTAAAACGAAATGTGGATTTGTAACTTCAATGTGGCACGTCAAATTTGGCCATAACGTCTGGGCCGGGTTTGGGGTGTTACAGCGCCACTATCTTTTGGTGAAAAATGTAATGTTTACTCCAATCATAAAAGCCTGAAGTACTTGATGACTTAGAAGGATCTGAATTTGAGACAACGTTGATGGTTAGAATTGTTAAAAGACTATGAGCTAGTGATTGACTATCATCTGGTAAAGGCTAATGTTGTTGCTGATGCTCTAAGTCAAAAATCCTTGTTTCCTTTGCGTGCAATGAATGCACATATGCTTATGTCAGATGATGGTACGATAATAGCTGAGTTAAAAGCAAGACCGTTATTTATTTAGAAAATTTGCGAAGCTCAGAAGGTCAATAATGATTTCATAGTAAAGCGGGCTCAATGTGATTCGAACGTTAATTCAGAATTTCAAGTTGATGCCGAAGGATGTTTGCGATTCAGAAATTGAATATGCGTTCCAAGAAATACAGAGTTGATTCAGATTATTTTGAACGAAGCTGATATGTAACACCCTAACCCATATCTGTCGCTGGAATGGGGTTACGAGGCATTACCGATCATAAAACAATTCAAAACAGACTTTCTTTACAAGGTTAATCATCTAGTATTTTTTTTCTTTTTTTAATATATGTATTTCATTTCACATACTTATCAAATATGTATACTTTAACTTTGATGACATTTGAATAATTCAAATATAAAATATTTTAATTATCAAACAAATGTTATGCGCATACTTTATACAATCAAACATACATTATTTCCTTTCATATAAATGAAATATTCCATAATAACATTCATTTGCCTTATTACTACATTTGCATAACATGAATAAATAATTATATAATCCACTTAGCATATGCCAAAATATATCATCAACTTAACCAATTAAACCACTCAAATAAATTATCTAAAATGTTCAAATAATGTGCCATTTGAAAACGATACATAAACATATTCATTTCATGTCTATTCGACAACCAAGATCTACTAGTGCATATTAATTGATTTTCAAATAATTATCAAATCCATATAGTCATACCTATCATTATTTTATAATATAAGTATACTCCAATGTACCACGTATTCTTGACATACATGCTAATTAATGCATTACATATTATAACTCAAACACAAACATCATTTACTTCTTAACTGAAACACCACATTTTATCCTTATACATATATACCTTGAGTTAATAAATGTGTCATACCATTTCATCTTGTATAAAAGTTATATATATATATACATATATAAATTTATACAGGTACCGAATCACCAAGTTGACCATAACCCTTTCATATATTTTCACCAAATAACCGAGTACACAAGTACATTATACTAGCCTCCAAATCAATTCATGATACAATTTATACTTCACAAGAATAAATCAATAACCAAATATAAACATATATCCCATACACAAATCTTATATACCATGTAATAAACATATCAAAATAAACTTTGCCATATTCGAATATAACCTATCATCCTTTAATACCAAATCATGAATAACACCTTAACCAAATTAACAACCAAATTCACTTATACTTTTATCTGTCCATATGTCATAACCGAATCAACCAAATGCACACATCCAAAATCACTAACCAACTTCAATGCACAAGATAGATATCACAAATACCATTCATTCAGGACATATAACATAATAACCAAATAAACGTTAGCCAGAATCAATCAAAACTATAATAAAGCATTGAAGTTAGGCCATTTTCGCATGGCTTAAATTATACAAAACCAAAATCCAACAATTCAAATTACAATCCAGCCTATACATGCCATAGGTTCTAAAATTCAGCTTATAAAATACTAAAGATAGTCGATAGTGTTATAAGCTTCTCTGACTATTCCTGATCTCGAAACTTGAATCCAAAATCTATAAAACTGAGGTAAACATGAACACACACAGAGTAAGCTTACATAGCTTAGTAAGTCATAGGCAAATAAACAACTTACTTATAGAATCAAATCATATAAACTAAACCAAATTTTACTATCATAGTTACTTTAAATCTTTAAGCTTACAAATTCATGTATTTTTTATGTACTTTCACTTGTATATTATTCATGGCCGAATGAACATATATATATTAACAAACTATCATTCAATTTCTAAGCAAAAATATCTTTATCATAACTAGTACATATACTTTTATATGCATAAATTCATAGGTCAAAGGATAATAATCACATACAAATTTATATTATATGGTCGAATACACATACATATATATAAGCAAAATATCCTTCAATTTCAAAGCTAAATATCATTATGTGAACACATATACTTATACTCATGAATCAAAATACAGCTTTTTATGCATAAGCATAGTAATGAACGAATGAACACTTTTATATATAAAGATACGTTAACAAACTATCATTCAATGACCAAGCCAAAACATCTTTATCATACCAAATACACATACACTTATATGCATACACTCGTAAGTCAAAGTATAACAATCATATATATATTTATATCAATGGCCGAATATATCACCAATTGCATATGTTCAAAAATAATTTCAATAATGTTCATATTATTTATTTATAAGGCCGAATACCTTTTTCACATTCACATATGTTCTTACTTTACTTCAAGCATGT
Source organism: Gossypium hirsutum (assembly GCF_007990345.1). NCBI lineage: Eukaryota > Viridiplantae > Streptophyta > Magnoliopsida > Malvales > Malvaceae > Gossypium > Gossypium hirsutum. The sequence continues at coordinate 65,345,493 of NC_053424.1, read as the reverse complement.
TTTGTAACAAATATTAAGTAACTTACTCACTTAGTTTCAAATAGGTAATAAGCCAATTCATACCTGACCATTTTAGCTCACTTTTACACATTTGATGTCAACTTGTCGATGCCCGTTGAACCATTCGAAATTGGATAGGACACTCGGATAATCACACATATATCGTACAATGCCAACGTCCTAGACATGGTCTTACATGTAACCACATATCGATGCCACTGTCCCAGATAGGGTCTTACTCGCATGCATATATCAGAGTCATATATCGATGCCATGGTCTTACTCACACATCACATATCGAAATCCTATGTCATGACATATGTATCCTAACTATTCCTAAGGTTCATACGGGGCTTTCGGATGCCATAACTCGGTCGAAACGAATGCTTGAACATGGTTACCAAGCTTATTCACATTCGGCATAAGCATATATAAATTCATATTTTTCATACCAGCATATATGTTTAGCATTTATCTACAAGTAAACGCGCCTATTTGCCTATAGACTTACCTCAGATGATGTAAAACGGAACGGGACGACTAGTCGACAACTTTTGTTTTTCCCTGATCCAAATCTGATTTCTTTGGTTCTTGATCTAAACATATTCAAATTAAGCTCATTCAAATATATTTTATTCAATTTAGTCCAAAAACACATAAATGAGAAAATACCATTTTACCCCAAACATTTAAACTATTTACAATTTAGTCCCTATTGCACAGAACACAAAACATTCAAAATTTCAAGATACCCATGTTTGGCCGAATATTTCTAGTGTTCATACAAGCTCATATATTTCATTTATTTCACACTTTAGTCCCTTAAATTATTTTTTTTACAATTTAGTCCAAATTACTCAAAATCATCAAAAACTCCAATACAAAATATGTTAATCTAAAACATATCTTTCATATTTTATCATTAAACAAAAAAATCACAAGCTATCAACAATGGCACAACTCAAAATATTCATCAAAATCAAAAATTAAAGCTTGGGTCTTGAAGATTACTAAGCAACGATCTCAAAAACATAGAAATTATCAAAAACCGGGCTAGTTACATACCTTAATCAAGATCAACCATGGCCTAACCATCCAATATTTTTCTTTTTCTTTCTTGTTTTGATATTCGATGATGAATTTATGAAATAAAAAATGCATGACAACTTATTATATGTTTTATTATATATTAACATGTTTATTATTTTACTTATTTAATCTTTTAATTAAAATTTGAAACCATTATAAGCAATGGTTATTATCGTCCATCATATTAAAAATGGTTATATTGCATAATAAATGCTCCAAATTATAAAGACAAGTTCAATTAAATACTTTCACATTTAACCACCAAATTTTCATTTTACGCGATTAAGCCCTTTTATTTAATTCGGCACTCAAACGACAAAATTAAACCATGAAAATTTCAAAAATATAAATTCAAACAAAATAAACAAAGTAAATAATTTTTAAATTTTTTTGACTAGGATTCGCGGTCCCGAAACCACCGTTCCGACTAGGGTCAAATTTGGGCTGTTATATCATAACAGTCGGCTATATGTTCACCCGGGTAGTACGAAGATGTATAATGATCTGAAACAGCACTATTGGTGGCAAGGTATGGAACAAGACATTTCTGACTTTGTATCGAAATGTTTAGTCTGCCAGCAAGTAAAAGTCGAGCATCAGGTACCTTCGGATTGCTTAAACTGATCATGATACTTGAATGGAAATGGGATAGAGTCACGATGGATTTTGTATCCGGTTTACCATTGTCGCTGAGCAAGAAGGATGCAATCTAGGTTATTTTTGATAGATTGACTAAATCTGCTCACTTTTTTCGGTTCAAATAGATTATTCGCTCGATAAACTTGCTGAGTTATATATTTCCCAGATTGTGAAATTACACGGAGTATATATTTCTATTGTATTGAATAGATATCCGAGGTTTACATCGCGGTTTTGGAAGAAACTGCAAGATTCACTAGGTACTAAACTGCATTTTAGCATTGCCTTTCATCCCCAGACAGATGGTCAGTCTAAGCGAATCATTCAGATACTTGAGGATATGTTGAGATGTTGCATTCTTGAGTTCGAAGGTACGTGGGAACGATATCTACCTCTGATTGAATTTGCGTATAATAACAGCTTTCAATCGAGTATCAAAATGGCACCCTACGAGGCTTTGTACAGTTGTAAATGTCATACACCATTGTTCTAGACTGAGCTCAGAGAAAATAAGATACACGAGGTCGATTTGATCAGAGAAACCGAGCAGAAAGTGAAAGTGATCCGTGAAAGTTTGAAAGCAGCATCAGATCTTCAGAAATCGTATGTAGACTTGAAACTTAAAGACATAGAGTTTCAGATCAGGGATGGAGTGTTTTTAAAAGTCTCACCATGGAAGAAAATACTTAGATTCAGTCATAAAGGCAAATTGAGTCCGAGATTTATTGGGTCGTATGAGATTATAGAGAGGATTGGGCCGGTTGCATATAGACTGTTGTTGCCACCTAGCTAGAAAAGATCCATAATGTATTCCATGTTTCGATGCTTCGTAGATATCAATCTGATCCTTCACATGTAATTAGTCCGTCTGAGATTGAGATTAAGCCCGATATGACATATGAGGAAGAACCGATTCGTATTCTGGCTCATGAGATTAAGGAGTAAATAAGAAAATTTTGTTGGTTAATGTACTGTGGCATAAACACGGAATTGAGGAAGCAACGTGGGAGCCAGAGGATGCAATGAAAGAGCATTATCTGAACCTATTCACTGGTAAGATTTTCGGGGACGAAAATCTCTAGGGGGAGAGTTATGACAGCCCGATTTAGACCCTAATCGAAACGGTAGTTTTGGGACCACGAATTTGAGTCAGAAAAATATTTAAAAATTACTTTCAATGTTGATTATGTGTGAATTAATATTTGTTAAATTTTCGTGATTTAATTTTGACGTTTGAGTGTCTGATTAAATAAAAGGACTTAATTACGTAAAATGAAAATTTGATGGTTAATTGTAAAAGGGCGAAATTGTTGTTGTTCTTTAATATGGAGGTTTTATGTTGCAAATAGACCATAATATTGGAGTTGAATGGTTGTAGACAACCATTATAAAGAATCCATATTATTTATTAAAGGTTAAATAAGTAATTAAATAATATGATAATATAAGTTATAATATGACATAATTAAAAAGCCATGGTTCATACTTTTCTCTTTGACCGAATATGAAAATAGAAAGAAAAAGAAAAAGAAGCTAGGTTTCGGTTGTATTCAAGCTTGATTAAGGTATGAGTTTAGCTCGATTTTTGATAATTTTTATGTTTTTGAGATCGTTGCTTCGAATACTATCCGACCCATGCTAGAATTTTTTATTTTGATGCATATTTTGAGTTATGCCATTGATGAATATTTCTGTTTCGTGATGTTTGATGATAAATTATGAAAGATATGTTTTGGATTAATATGTTCTGCATTGGAATTTTTGATGAATTTGAGTAATTCGGGAAAAATTACAAAAATAATAAAATTAAAGGACTAAAATGTAAAATAAATTAAATGTGAGGACTTTTTTGGGTATGAGGAGTATTTGGCCTAAGTATAGTATGAGCAAATTATGCTTGTTTTGTGTTTTATGCAATTGGGACTAATTTGTAAAAATATGAAATATCAGGGGTAAAATGGTAATTTGCCCATTTTTATGTTGTTGGATTAAATTGAATGAAATTTTGTTTGAATGAGATTAGTTTGAAATTTTATAGATCAAGAACAAAAGAAATCAGACTTGGATCGGGGAAAAGCAAAAATAGTCGAATAGTCGATTTACATCGTTCGTCGATATCCGAGGTAAGTCTTTAAGCAATTAAACATCGTTACTTAAATAAATATGAGTTCTATATGCTGAAATGAATTATTTGAATATATATTCATGTAAATTGAATGTAGATAAGCTTGGGAGCTATGTTAACGAATTTGTTACGACTGAGTTATAACATTTGAAAGTCAGTATGAACTATATGGAATATCTAAAATTTTCGATATAAGAATTGTTTATGAGGCAACTTTATAATAGTGACATTTGGGCTTTGAGCCTAGCTAGCCTTGTACTGGTGAATTAAATTGGGCTTTATGCCTAGCAGGCTTATTACCGGTGTATAAAATCAGACTTTGAGTCTAGCAGGCCTTGTGTCGGTGTGTGATACAGGCTTAGGCCTAGCAAGCTTTATGCCGGTGAATTGTTATAAGTTTATGCCTACAAGACTTTATGTTGATATGGTAATTGAATACGTTAAACAAGCTGAAACGATCAGGTACGTGATAGTTGGTTATCTATTCGTAAATAAGGTGAATTGATTTCTTGATATGTGATGAAAAAGGATACAAGAGGTTGAGGCAGTATATGTGGTAATATGAAAAACATATTTGGTCTTATAGTTGTATATGGATGTAATGTTAAAGTGATGAATATATGTCTTTAAATATATTTGTATATTCAAATATATAAGATAATGTGGCTTCAAAATTTGAAAATATATTGATGTTATATACATGTATATTTGGCCATAGAGGATTTGTCTTATGAAAGTATATGCTATCCATATATATATGGAATTAAAAGTTTGGAAATAAATGTGATTACAAATGCATAAGTTAATTTATTTATTGAAATTATTAGTAATTGAGATGTTATTATCCATTAATTGTTTAATTTGCTTAAGGCTTACTAAGCTAAGTTAGCTTACTCTGGGTGTATTTGTTTACTCTGTTTTATAGATTTTGAAGCAAGTTACGAGCTCGGGGATTGTCAGCAAAGTTCACCATACTATCCACAGCTTTAGTATTTAAATCATCGAACTTAAATTATGGCATGTATAGGCTGAATTGTGTTTTGATGTGATGAACTTTGGTTTTGTATAAAAGCCATGCAAAAATGGCTTATTTAAATGTTCAATTCGATTTTGGTTTGATCATGGAATAAGTCCACTTTAGTTATTATGATATGTGGCATGAATGAATGATGTTTGTGATGTTTATTTTGTACGTATAAGTTGGTTGGGGATTTTGGTTATATGCATATAATTGATTTTGTTATGTCTTAAATTTGTTTAGAAATGTTTGTTACATGGCATGAGAGATTTATGTTTTAAATATGTCTATAGGTGGTTAATGTCTTGTAATGATAGATATAATCTCATTTAATTGATAAATATTTTTGGTTATATGTTAGAATGAGATAAAGAATATGGTTGTTCTATGGTTCAGCATTTATACACATGTTCATGAGATTTACGATTGGGTATAATATTTATGGTTGTGCATATGTGTGATTTTGGTTTGAGCATATGTCAAGAACGTAACCCAAATATATGATGTATGTATAGTTTCTATGTGTTTTGGCCTTATGATATATGATAGTTGTTAATTATGCTTAAGTAGATCATGTGTTAGTTAGGTAAGAATTAGGACATATGCATGGTGAGTATTCGGTGTTCACTTATAAACCAAATTAATGATATGAATGAAATTTGATTTGGTTATCATGGTAATTTAATTAAATTGGGTATTAGATTCATATGAGAGAATTAAATTGATGAAAAAGAACATGTGTACCTAGCATTCGTTTATGACATGTTAATTGGGCTCTTATAAGTTATTATATATATTATGGTTGATAAGTATGGGCATGGTCAATACAAAATAAGTCTACTAATCCAATAATGAAATTATTATTGTATACATGTTACGTATTGTATAAATTGTTTTGATATATTTTGGATTATGTTAAATTAAGTTGTATTGTGATTGATATGATTATTTAAGATTTGGTATTTGATTATATTATAAGCATTGACGTGATTAAAACTTTGAGTTGTAATTTATAATGCGTATTTATTTGAATCGTAAAATAGTTGGTAATGTCTCATAACCCTAATTCGGCGACGGATATGAGTTAGGAGTGTTACAAATGGACATGAAATGGGTGAAATAGAATATTTTTAAGTTAGGGGCATTTGGGTAATCTAGTAATTAAAATGAATTAAAAACAAAATTATAAGCCAATTTTTATCCATCTTCTACCCCATGGCCGAAACTTGCATGGAGAAGACATAGCTAGGGTTTTTCAAGCTTCCAAGCTCGATTGTAAGTCTGTTCTAGCCCCGTTTTTAATGATTTTTACGTTTTTGAAATCCTCGTAACAAGATCTACTCATTTCTACCCATATTTTGAGCTAGGGTTTGTGTTTAAAAATTTACCCATGATGACATGCATGTGTTTGGATGTCTAATGGTAGAATAGGAATGCTCGGTGTGAATAAACGACTTTTACTAAGTGATTTTCAGTGAAATTGTCAAAAATGATCGTTTTGTAAAAGTTACAAAATTTATCATAAAAGTGTGATTTAGTGGAAATTAGGGGCTGCTATAGTTATGAAAATAATTGGCTAGGCTTAAAATGCAAGGAAATTGAATAAAAATCATTTTACGAGCCTAGGGGCCAAAGTGCAAATATGTGAAAGTTTAGGGGTCAAAATGCAAATTTGTAAAAGTATGATTTCTGGACCCATTTGAATAATGTGACTAATTAGTAAGCTAAATGTGGTATTATATATCAAGGAAAATGAGATTCGGGCACAGATTGGAGATGAATGAGATTATAGACTAAATCAGAATATATAGTCGTACTCGAACCCGAGGTAAGTTCATGTGATTTTAATAATGCAATATTGTATATGAATGCTAATGCTTCGATATTACACGAGTTGTAAGTATATATATGTGAATAATTTGATATTATGTGATTATTTTTATCATATAACATGTTCTTGATGTTTTGCTATTATGATGAAAATGTTTCAATGCCATGTGATTATGAGATATTGCTATGTGAGTGAAGCCACAATTCGAGTACATCCGGTAAAGGTTTGGAAGTTTGCTGGAATATGATGTTTCTTTGAAACGAGTAAGTTTGTATGTAAATAATATTTCGATTCTTTTTATGTTATTATCTTTTGTTATTATATGAGATGTGGATGTCTATAGAATGATCAATTGATGTAAACTACGAATCAGAATTGACTAAGAATGAGTTAGTAAAATGTTGAAAAGTGAAGAATTTTTCGATTGAACCTTCAGAATAGAAGAGATACAAATGATTCGTTGTGAGTCACGTGTGAAGTACTAAGTGCAGGCTATTATGTAACGCCCCCACGCCCGAGACCATCACCGGAGTCGAGCTTGAGGGGTTACCGAACATAATTTATCAATTTAAGAACTTCAAATCATTTGTTTCTACATTCACAGCTTTCTAGCTACTCGCATCACAGTTACAAGAAAAATCATATCTTGAGTTATGAAACTCGAAATCAAGATCCGTAAATTTTCCATAAATTTAGACTCATATATTGATTTACTAATTTTTTTCTAGAATTTTTTGTTTTTCCAATTAGTACAGTTTATTAGTTAAAGTCTCCCCTGTTTCAGGGTTCGACTGCTCTGACATATGTGTATTACGAATCAGATATCTCTCAATACAGAATTTCAATGACTACAATGTTTGTTTTTCTTAAAACTAGACTCAATAAGGAATCTTTAAATATAAATAAAAACTTCTAATTATTTTTTTAAAATTTATTATGAATTTTTAAAGTCAGGACAGGGGATCCAGAAATCACTCTGGCCCTGTTTCACAAAAGTTTAAATATCTCATAAAATATAATTTATATGCCTATTTTGTTCAATCCACATGAAAATAAACTCATTAAGCTTCAATTTCATAACTTACTCATTATTTAGTTCCATTTATACTATTTTTAGTGATTTTTTAAATTCATGTTATTGCTGCAGCAATATTCTGTTTTAAGGCAAGTTTCATCTTTCCATGAATTTTTATGAACTAGATAACCTATTAAACTTCCATAATATCAAACATGATCTAAATTAGCCATCACCATGACTTATCAATATCAAACATTTCTCAACCCAACAAGGCCATATCATAAAATTATTTACACAAAATAGGTATATTGCTATACATGCCATACTTAAGTAGTTGTACAAGCCATTTACCAAGATAAAAGTCCTTTGGATAGTGTGATCGAACTTTCGACCTGTCCCGATTCCTGAGCCAGCTTGTTCAAAACTACAGTGAATGAAAAGGAAGGAGTAAGCATAAATGCTTAGTAAGTTCATATGTAAATAACAAGTAACATAACAATACAAATATACCAAACAACTTTAGCATGGTATCACCAAAACATATATCACATTTCTAAACATCATTCATCATCTTACCACCTTATCGTTGTTGTATCTATTTTCAACCCGAGGGTTAAGAACATACCTGTCCAAAGTGTCCATTTCACAACACTTACCAAAACATCACTTGCATCTTAAGTGTTCTTCCATTTCACTAGAAATTTCACCCGTTGAACACATCGGAATACAACTCGGATACACGGATAATTTGCACATAAGTGCCTCATATGTAATCAAGAAATCATGTAACCCGCCCCTAAGTGAACTCAGACTCAACTCAACGAGCTCGGGCGTTCGCATCCATAAGTGAACTCGGACTCAACTCAACGAGTTCGGATGCCTAGTTACATCTCACGAACTCGGACTCAACTCAACGAGTTCGGACATTCGCATCCATAGGTGAACTCGAACTCAACTCAACGAGTTCGGATGCTCAACCATCCTAGTGACATGTCACTTGTATCCTAATATATTCCTAAGGTTCAAACGGGCTTTTTCCCTAGATCTTATATTTGTCGTCTTCCATGGAATATTGGAACCGATACTTGGTAGCAATTCATATTTATCAAGTAGTAAACATAATTTGCATATTACTCAACATTAACCACAAAGCATAATATTTCATGATTAAAAATCAGCGTATCATATAATTAACATCAATAACTTAAAAATAACAATTATGCTACATTATTTACACGTGAACTTACCTTGGTACCAAAATATAAAGATTTTGCGATTTAGTCCACAATCTTTTCTTTTCCTCGATCGCGACTTGAATCTCGTTTCTCTTGATTATGGAGCTTGGAAGCTTGAAACAAACCCTAGCTATGGAGAACCCTTGAAATTTCGGCCTAATGAAGAAGATGGACAAAAATTGGCTTTTAATTTTGTTTTTAATTCATTTTAATAACTAAATGACCAAAATACCCTTACTACTAAACTTTCCAAAAATTCCTTCCATGTCCTAATTTTGTCCATGAACTTAAAATTGGTCAAATTTCTATTTAAGACATCCTCATTAATATTCCAAAACAATTTCATACTAAAAACTTCTAGAATGCAAGTTTTGCAACTTATTTTATTTAGTCCTTACTTTCAATTTAAGCACTTTAGGCATAGGATTTCATCACGAAATTTTCACACAATCATGCAATCATATCATAATCATCAAAATAATTATAAAATAATTATTTCTATCTCAGATTTGTGGTCACGAAACCACTATTCCGATTAAGCCCTAATTCAGGATATTACATATGTGTACCAAATTGATAGGTCGCATGTGTAGTACTAAGTGCAGGCTACTATGCGTACCTGTTAACTTTAATCACGTGTGTAGTATTAATTGTAGGCTACTACATGTATCAGATGGTTAAGTCACGTGTGTAGTACTAAGTTCAGGCTACTACATGTACCAGATTGATAGTCGCATGTGTACTACTAAGTGCAGGCTACTACACATACCCGTTAACTTCGATCAAGTGTGTAGTACTAAGTGCAGGCTACTACGTATATCAGATGGTTAACTCACGTATTTAGTACTAAGTGTAGGCTACTATGTGTACTAGATTGATAGGTCGCATGTGTAGTGCTAAGTGTAGGCTACTATGCTTACCAGAGTGCTTCGGTTACAAGGGTGGTATATGCACAGGCCACCAGGTATCTGTTGTTTTTCCGATGAGTTCAACAGGAAATTTACTAAGTGAAAATACATATGTACATGACGATGTGATGAATAAGTGCAAGTATATCAATGTGAAAATTTGTGAGCAATAGGCTCGATAGTTGAGCAAATCTTTTGGTAAGATAGAATAGAGTAAGTGAAATTATGTAAAAGTGAAATTTTGTAATAAAACAATTTTGAACAGAGCAGTTGTGTAAATTTGAAAAATCACCAAAAATGGTAGAAATTGAAATAGAGGTTGAATAAGATATGAAATTAAATCTTAATGAGTATATTTTCTCATAAAAGAAACGGTGAAGGCAAAAGAATTTCATATTCTGTGATAATTGGATTTTTGTGAGACAGGGTCAGAATGATTTTGGAATCCCCTGTTTTGATTTGGGAAAATCATTGAAAATTCTACAAAAATAATTTTGGGTCATAATTTGTATGCTTAAAATTTTTGGGAAAATTAGCGGTTCTCAATTTGGAGTCCCGTACCATGAGAAAAATAATTTTAGTGAAGAGACGTCGGAGTTGTCAGACAGTGAAACAGGGGTAGATTTAATGAATAAACTGACTTATTGGCTAGACCAAAATTATGAAAATTTTATGGTACGAAGATATATGAGTTTAGTTTCATACAAAATTAATGGATCTTAATTTAGAGTTTCGTAGCTCCGGATATAAATAAATTAGAAACTATGACTTGAGAAAACAACATGACTAGAAAATCAGCAAAAGTGTAATTATGATTACATTTCCATGGAATCATGTTGATAATTTGCTTATTATTTTCATATGGTCTTACTAGGCTTTAAGCTTACTCCCTCCTCTCCATTTCCTTAGTGTTCTCAGGCCAGCTCGGGGCTGGAGACCATCAGAGGCAGCATCACACTATCAAGCCAACAACTTCGGAGTATTGTCATATATGTATTAAATACTTTCAAGTGAGTGGCATGTATAAGGACTAACTTTTATGTTAGATGTTGTTATGATTAGCCAAATGTATCGACTTATATTGATTTATTGTATATGTCCATGAGATGTGGCTTAAATTGTTATGGGTTGTAAACCTAATTATTCTTGCTATGTGTTAATGTTTGTAATGTGTTTATAATTGGTTGTTATGAATGATTAGTATAACACATGTACATGATGAATGCTCTAAGACCATTTGAGGTGGTCATGGCCATGGAATGAATGTGTGGCATGGTAGTAAGCTGATAATGATTGAATATGGACAATTGTAGAATGTGAATTGGAATGTCTAACTTGGTGTAACATGAGTATAGGTAATAAACACATGTAAATACTTTAACAGAATTTTACAAAAGAATGATTAACCATTAAATTGATGTTATAATGTGTGTCTATAATGTGTATAAGCATGGGAGAGAATTAAGGACAACATAAGGCTTGGAAAATAGCCTAAGTGTTGGCTATACGGGAAGAGACACGGCTATGTGTCTCAGCCGTGTGGAGGACACGGCCTAGCACACGGGCATGTGGCTTGGCCGTGTGGATCAATTTGTTTTGCTGACGTCATAAACAGAGAGTTACATGGCTTGAGGACACTGGCGTGTTGAAGACACACGAGCGTGTCCCTGTGTCCACACGGGCGTGTGACCCTGTTTCATGAAAATTTTTCTAAGTTTTCCCAGAGCTTTCTAAAGTCCTCGGTTTAGTCCAGAACCACCCCGATGTATGTTTTAGGCCTCGAAGGCCTGTATAAGGGACGATTTACATGTGTTTAAAAAGTTTTAATTTGGATGAAATTTTATGGCCCGGTCTTACATGTTTGTGAATGTTTAAGTCCGGTAACGCCTCGAACCCTGTCTCGACTTCGGATACTAGTAAGGGATGTTACAATTAGTGGTATCAGAGCTATGGTTTAGTCAGTTCTTGGACTAACCTAGCATGAATGAGAGTCTAGCTATACATGCCACCAATCCGTGATAGTGTGATGTCTCTTGACGCGAATGAGAACCATCTTGTTTAGATAAAGGTACTCTTCAACCGAGCTACACTGACCATGTTCAATATGAAGCTAAGGTATTCGGGTAAAGTACATTATGATGAGCCTAAACTCAGAAAAGTATGAATAAAAGTTCTTGATATGTATGTGATAACATGTGAGATAAAACTTTATGTTACGAGGAATACTCATGCTTGTTTGATATTCAAATGATGTTGTGCACTTGACTTTTTTGATTAAGTGAATGTGATAAAAAGAAATTCATAAAGGTATAAATAAAGGTTTATAATATCATGTTACGAATAAAAATGTCATTTTCCCGATTGGACGTTGAATATGGATGAATTTTAACGATATCTTTAAATGAGACAAAGGATTATAATGTAATGAACTTATTTACATAAAATTGATGGATTGATTCATATGAATGTAATGGTATGCATATGATGAAGTGCCAGATAAAAGTTTTGATTGTGACATACTTGTCCATGTTTTTTTGGCCCTCATAAGATGTTATCTGCATGACTTATTTGATTGAATGAATGGGATAAGTAAAGTTATTCAGAATCCATAGAATGCATGCATAAATGCACTGGTTTAAATAAGATAACTGAAAAGTTCGTGTCATACGAACATGAATAATAGTTTGCCTAAAGTGGATGATATGCTTGTGAAAATGTTACTATGATGATGAAATGGTGTTATATGTATGTGTATGAGAGACGAGTTAGGGACCTTACTACCCCACCCCCTTACCAGAGTGGTGTTTTGTAAAGGATTTTATAAGATCAGTGTTGAATAAGCTCACAAGTATGAGACCAAAGAGTTCAGCTGTAGAATGATTATAACTATGATTAGAGATTAATTTGATTGATAAGTAAAGACAAAGCTAGTAAAGTGCAATGTTGAGAAACGTATTAACTGGAATTTCTTCAGATGCAATCTTCTTCAATGAAAATCATAATGTGGTATTTGTAATAACAGAAATAGTTGGAGGAATAAATCTTGACATGTAAGATATCAGAATGTGGTAATTATGGTAAGTAGATTATGACTGTCTCTCTTGAGGTACTTTATGAGTTCATTTACTCTTGAAAGTATTTGTAACACCCCAAACCCGGCCCGGACGTTATGGCCGAATCTGACGTGCCACGTTGGAGTTGAAAACCCATGTTCCATTTTAGTGTTTTAAAAACCATATATTTTGTTGAGTTAACAAAGTGTATGGAAGCTAGGCACCAGGTAGGTATCCGAGACAGAGGAGGTGAGCCATGAAGGCTTCTTAAGTACCAAGCTCTTTGATTGGATCCAATCCTAGACATGCCCACAACCATAGCCACACTTTGTTATATCGAGTTTAAATTTGTTTAAGTGGACGTCTTTGATAAATTGATTAATCGTGGTGTTGAGATATTTTGAAAACAAGTATCGCTTTGAAAACACGTCCTAAGTCTAGCCCATTTGAACAATTATCAACCAGGTTTGAAGTTATTAAAAATAAAATAATCCTGAGAAGAAATAAAAGAAAAGTTAAAAATGGCCTTATTACAACCCAAAAATAAATAATAATTAAAGGAAATTAAATGAAAACCAACGCTTATTTAAAGGTCCAAAAGCGATCACCGTGGCCACTCTGAATCCCCTCCGGCCCAAGTCCCCACATCAAGGCTCACCTGCAAGGTTAAGGAAAGGGGGTGAGTTTGGAAACTCAGTGTGCAACAAGCCCCTTTCAAAGCCCAAAACAATAACAGCCTGTTGGGTCTAAGCCCAAATCCAATCTCAAACATGTACTGGGCCATAGCCCTTTTCATATTTCATATTTCATAACACTGGGCCGAAGCCTTTTCAAATTTCATATTACTGGGCCGAAGCCTTTACTGTAAACGGTATGGCCCATAGGCCCATTTCAATATCACATATAATGTCAATGAAAGAATGCAAGCCCAATTGGGGAGACTACTCAACCCACCATCCGCTACTCTCCACCCGTACCAACCAACACACCATGTGGGGATTAACTCGACCCACCCCGCCATAACTCTCCACTAGCAGCTTAGCTACTTTATCATATAACTGGAGGCCTTGCCTCTTTTAATAACTGGGGCAAAAGCCCTTTTTATAACTGGGGCATAAGCCCTTTAATAACTGGGGCGTAAGCCCTTTTGATAACTGGGGCATAAGCCCTTTTGATAACTGGGGCATAAGCCCTTTAATAACTGGGGCATAAGCCCTTTTTAACTTCCTCCATTCATATAAAAACCAAACCCAATGCATTTATGAATACATCATGTGCATACCATACATATCATGTGCATATCATACATGTCATGTGCATATCATACATACCATGTTTATCAAAATCCCATGTATTAAAATCATACATAAACCCTAGGGGTATAATGGTCATTTTTACCTAGGGGCAAAACGGTCATTTTCATGTTATAAGGGTAATCTTGTAATTTTACCAAAAATTAGGGTTTCCATGTTCATTAACAGTTACTAACAATTCATGAGTGCAACAGTGATACTGGCCCATTTTTTTTAGCGAAATCGAGTTATTGGCCTAAAACCCCTAATGGGCCCTACTTAGCCAATTTCGTCATCTAGACCCATTTAGCCTATATCCACAACAGTATTAACAGTCTTAACATGCAATTTAAGAGATTTTCGTTTTCTACCAATTTTACCCAAATGGGCCCGAAAGCCTATTGCCTATTGGGCCCTATTGCAGCCCCTCGAGGCCCAACTTACCGTGAATGCCAAAAATCACGTTCTTATCGTTTCCAATGTTCCTGATCATCATCTCAACGAATCTAACTAACTAATGAGCGTTCGCTTGCTCACGAGTCCTCGAAATGCCAGAATTTTGGCATTTCGGCATTTGTCGCTTTAAGCTTATGAAAATGGTTCGTTACACACCTGTTTGGCGATATTCCTCGACGAGATCTCCTACATGATTTCTCCTATAATCCATCGTTAATAATCAGCTTCCCATAATTGAACTAAACCAAAAATCATCTAATATTAATACTTACACATTCGGCCACCATCCATAATGGCCTTAGGAATCTTACCTTTGTCGCGATTGATGACTAGGTCTAGCCACTCCGGTGATCCAAGCTACTCCAAGTCGACACTACACCTTTCTGCTCCTCCACTAAATAAACCACAAAAATATTAAAAGAAGACCCCATAAGGCCTATACCCACATTCGGCCACCTCCCTAAACTAGAGGGGTTTCGGCTTTTGGCCAAAAGTTACTCTAGGAATTGTTTAGAGTTCGAGTACTTACCACAGTCTTACTCCTCTTTAATCCGAATGCCTAAAAGGTAAAGGAATTGAACACCAAAATTGAAAAGGAAGGAAAAGGTTTCTGGTCACAAAGAATCGGCACCCCCTATCTTCACTGATTTCAGCTTTTGCGGTATTTCGGCAGAAGTAGAGATTAAGGAAAGAAATAATAAATGAGTAGAGGAAAGTAATGGGCTGGTTTTTGAAAAAGAAAAGGGGGAAAGATGAGAGGAAGGATGGTAAATTCAGCTAGGGAAGAAGAAAGAAGAGAAAAACTAAAACAAAAGAGAAAACGGCACAGCTAAGACCCTAATGCCGAAATTGCTAACCTAATACCCCTCTACTGAAATCCCATCTCTAATCCCTTCAAATCGGCTAGGCTCTATCCCTTTATCAAATCCCTAAAATCTCTCCCCTTATCCCTCCTTAATCCATGCATCTTGACTATTTTAAACTCTCTCCCATAGAGTTCCATCTAGCTTTAAACTCTAGCATGCACAAGCATAAAAATAACATTACCTTTGCCATTCCAGGGAATCGAACTCAGGTCTTCCTCTATGCTCCACACGCCACTTTTTTTGGATCTTAGTGGCGTCACCCTTGCCACTTTACCAAGGCTCTTTTTGTGATACACTTTACCCACAACTTTAAATAAGGGCACCTCGCCAGAACCCCTAACTCCTAAGTCCAAAATTTAAAAAAAATCTACCGGGTTTTGGCCAACTCATGGGCCTTCCATAAGCCCATTTACATACCCAAATTATGAATTCCATAATCACATACCAAATTTTAGAAACTTAATTAAAATATCAAGAATCGCGAAAAACCCGAAAATCAGGATGTTACAGTATTACTAGGGCTATCTATTTTCAGATAAATTGTTATCGTGCAAAAATGTTTTCTAATCTTGGAATAAGATGAAAGTATTGATAGTCTGACTGGTAAATGATCTGTATTGCTCTATTTTCCCTCTAGCATTCTATTACGTTCTGTTTGTTGGGATTTTATGAGATAACGTACCTGATGTTATTATTCTGTTCCTTCTAATGGATGCTCTATTCGATATATATATGAAGGTACATTATCCTTGTTGCATTTAGTTCTAGTGGGCTTGAATGATGTATTCTTCTGGACTTCTTTCTTTTGGAAAATTATTGAAATATTCCATAGCTTTGTTCTTCGTCTTTCATTATGATATTGTATCTTGGATTTCCTTATCTTA
Source organism: Gossypium hirsutum (assembly GCF_007990345.1). NCBI lineage: Eukaryota > Viridiplantae > Streptophyta > Magnoliopsida > Malvales > Malvaceae > Gossypium > Gossypium hirsutum. Next base: position 65,329,079 of record NC_053424.1, on the reverse strand, counting down.
GATTTCTCTATCTTAGAGATCCTGGTTTTCTTGTTATCTATATCCGGAATTTATCAATCACAGCTCATATCTACAGTGTGTTCTTCAGTTGTGATAATCGTGTCAAGTGTGACTATGCTTCTGCTTTGATCATAGTAATTTGGTAATTCTAGTATCTAGATTTCTCTAAATCTTCGTGAAGGATTTGCATCGGCAAAGGCATAAGCGGTGAAATTGCTAGTATCAGCTTGTATGATGGATTTCTTTTCTTAAGAAAGTTAATCAAGTTAATGCCTTCGATTGGGAACATTTATACTACCTTGAGCTAATGCAATTGAAATGAACTTTGATTAGTATGATGAGTGAATTTTGCATGATTACATGTTAAATCGTTTTGACAACTGAAAGGAAGGATTTCCTGAAACTTTATCAAGTAATAATTAAGACCGACTTGGTTGTTCAGCTTGTATGGGTTATTGTTTGAAAGATTTAATGGGATATTTATGTCTGAATTTTTTTTCCAAGTCTAAGAATTAGATTTTATCTCTCCGGGTAAAAGACAGAAAGTCTGAATGAAAGTGTATATATCTTAGAACACTTTCACACGATTTAAAGTTGCTTTGAATGATAAAGTTTTTGTCTTGCGAAAGTTGAATGGTCTACTACATGTTGGTAACGATTTGAATATTGTTAACTGAAGCCTTAAAACTGGTTTAGTCTGCATTGAGTAAAGACTTCTCGATTTTCAATTATGTGTTTTAAGACAAGAAGGGCAGTGTGATAGCTTAAAGTATCTGCTTTCATAGAAAGACTTAAGTTGAGATAGTGTAGCTGACTTGAATTGTTAAAGGATGATAAGATAGTTATGGTATATCTCTGAGAATGAGATTACTATAGATTTCATATTAGAATTATTCCTATCTTTGAAAGAGAAAGATGTCATATGACTTGTTGTTAAGTAATTGATGAATCTACAAATCATGTCGGTAAATACTGAATTCTCGCTCATCAAACTTATAGGATTAAGTATTTTTGAGATTGTTGAATTTCTTTAAATGCTAGTTTTTGTTAATTGGATTGAGATCCGGGATTTATATCGTGAATTATTGAAAAAGCTAATTGAGGCTCTCAATTTTAATGATGACCAGAGGTCGAACTAGTAAACTGTCGGGCTATATAAAATGATAGAGAACTTAAAGCCATGATGATCGGGCTGGCTACGCCATTTGAATCCGAGAGGATTCAAGTATGATGTGTATATACATATTATATGATGGTATGGGTTCTGTAACGCCCCAAAAATCCCGAAATCCCGAACTTTCTTTTTTTTCGATTTTCATAAAAATTGTGCTTAACATTCCTAGTCAAGTGTTAATTATGTGATAGTAGGTCTTGCTTAAGGTTTGAGTTTGAAATTAGGGGCGAAGGAAATTATGGTTTAATTATTAAAAGAACCTTTTTGGCAAGTAGGTTGGCTTTTAAATAAATGAAGGAAGAATTGGACACAAGAAATCCTTGTGGTGGAGTGGCAAGTGGCGTACATGCATGACAAGGAGGTCCGGGGTTCGAAGCACTCCTTGCTCAAAAGAAGGATTTATTTTTGCTTAAAGGATGGATAATGATAGGGTTGGATATGAACACTGTAGGGAGTGATAAGAGGAGAAATTTGAGAAGAGGATTAGGGAGTTATCAAGGAGAAAAATTAGGAGATGAGGAGTGAAGAAGAGGTGGAGCCGAATTGGGAATTTGGGCATAGGAAATTCGGCCATAGAGGCTATATATAGGTGTTGAATGTGAGGTTGCCAAGCTAATGCTGAATTCTCCCTCACCTTTTTGCCAAAATGCACCTTTTTTTTCTCCAAAGATCTAAAAGCCGAAAATCGCTTGTTCTTCCTTCTTTTTCTTTATGCCTATTCTCCATTCTTCCCTTACTCAAGTTATCTTTTTGATTCACCTCTGGTTTTAAATGATTTCTACTTTTCTTTGTGCCGAATAACCTCTTTTACCATACAAGTCTCAAGAGCCGAATATCCTCTGTCCCACCACTACCCTTTCCACTCGGTCAATGCTAGTGCAAGTGCTTTGTTCTCTCAATCAGTTTTGCTAGTATAGATCACTCTGTCCCTCACTTCTTCTAATCGGTTTTGGTAGGATTAGTATCGAATCCCAGTCTTTTAGATCCCTGCTGATTTGCTCCTTAGGTGTGAGATATTGGTAAGTGTTCTTCACTTCGGTAAAGGTTGGCCGAATAGGCTTTAGTAGTAAAGGGTGACGTATGATGGATACAAGTTACCCAATATGTTTTTAACGATAAAGGTTAATGCAGATTTGGGAAGTACTCACGATTAGTGATCAGGGAAAATCTATTAAGACTTGGCGTTTCAGGTAAGGTTAAGGTGAGACTTCGGCTTTTGGTAAAGTATTCGATAAGTATATGTGAGTAATCATTGAGTGATATTGATTGTAGGTTTGTTGTAAGGGGGATCGCAGCAGGCTTTATTACCAGGTGTGTACATTCACTTCACACACACAAGTAGATCAGCAAATCTCGAAATGCCGAAAAGTCAAAATGCCGAAAAGCCGAAAGTTTAGTTACGGTAGTCTTGCGAGTGCGCGAACACTCGTAAGGGGGAAACCGATAGGTTATCTGAGGCCCCATGGGAGATTCCATGGACTTGGATCGTGTTTTGGCCAACCGGGCCAGAATGGGCTAAGTGGGCCCGATGGGCTGTTAGGCCCATAATAGGAAAAATTGGAAACTTGATGTTAAGTGATGGAAATTATATGAAAGCATGAATATGAATGTGATTTGGGCCTAATGGGCCATATCAATGAGATTGGACCTAGTGAGCCATATGCATGTATGTAGACTTGTTTGGGCTTTGTAAGGGGTTTTGGGCCTAGTATCTGATAACTGTTTAATTGACATAAAACTTAATTAATCAATTGCGACCGTGGACGAGTCATAAGGTTAAGATGTGGTAATGGGTATAAGCATGTCTAGGATTGGATCTAGGGAGAGCTTGGTACTTAAGCAGTCTTAATGACTGACCTCCTCTTCTCTGGAATCCTACCTGGTGCATAGTATCTGTTCACTTTAGCCAACGAGGACTTGTTAACAAGACAAGGTAAGTAATAAACCTAATAAAGAGAAATTACCGAAATGCCCCTAAGGAAAAAAATGACAAAAATACCCCTATGTGTTGAATGTAAGATTTATGGATGTTACATGTATATCCGCTGCATGCATACGATATTCTAGTTAGGTTGCATATGGGTTTGGAATTATGGAACGGAGGAAGTATATGAGGATCGCATGGTTGCTTGACAACCGTGGCTCCACCGACGGCTTTTAAGCCTATTATGTGATTGGCAGCTTGCTGCAATGAAGGTAGTTCCGTAACCGGGCTACCATTGATGTGTATCGGATGGGTGGGTTGATATTTATATCCCCACATGATGTGTATCAGGGGACGGAGTTAATGTGTACCGGTTGGATTATTTGGGTGGGTTGCACTGTATTGCATCGCATGTATGATTTTATTGATTGATAAATGCTTATTACTCATCAAGGGTCATACACACTGAGTTTTCGAAGACTCACTCCCTCTTTTATTTTTCTCAGGTGATGCTCAGTAGAAGGTTCGATGTTTGGAGTGAACGCCCCGTACACAAGACCATCACCGGAGTCGAACACGAGGTGTTAACAGACTTAATTCATTGCTTAAACATCTCAAGCAATTTATTTTTAAAATTTCCAGTCAAGCTAGCAATCTGCATCACAGTAGCTTAAAAATTCATATCTTGAGTTCCGAAAATAAAAATCCAATTATGTAAATTTTACCTGAAACTAGACTCATATATCTATTTAATAATTTTTTTCTAGAATTTTTGGTCAAGCCAATTAGTACAGTTTATTAGTTAAAGTATCCCCTGTTTCAGGGTTCGACTGCTCTGACCTCTGTATACTTCGAATCAGATATCTCTCTGTACAGAATTTCAATATCTATGAAGTTTGTTTCTCTTAAAACTATACTCAATAAGGAATCTGTACATATAATGCATGACTTCTAATTATTTTTTTAAAATTTATGATGAATTTTTAAAGTCAGAACAGGGGATCCAGAAATCACTCTGGCCCTGTTTCACAAAAATTCAAATATCTCATAAAATATAATTTATATACCTGTTTTGTTCGATCCATATGAAAATAGACTAATTAAGCTTAATTTCATAAATTAATCATCATTTAATTCCATTTCTAATATTTTTAGTGATTTTTCAAATTTACATCACTGCTGCTGCCAGATTCTGTTTTATGGCAAATTTCACTTTACTAAGGATTTTCATGGACTAAATAGCATTTTAAACATACATAACATCAAATATGACTTAGATTGGCCATTCCAATGGCTAATCATTTACAAACCCTTTTCTTACCAAACCATAGCCATATCATAAGATCAATTACACAAAGTGAGTGTTTTGTCATAAATGCCACATTCAAAATACACAAGCCATTTTACCAATTTAAGCCTTCGGATAGTGTGAGTGAGTCTTCGACCTATCCCGATTCTCAAACTGGCTTGTCAAAACTACAATGAAAGAAAAGGAGGGAGTAAGCACAAATGCTTAGTAAGTTCACATGCAAATAGCAAGTAACATAATCACACAATCTCACATAAAACATCATTTGCATAAACAACACCAAGACATTCATGTTTCATTTACATTTAATATCTTTCTACGATTTCATCATACCAAGTTTTCAACCTAAGGGTTTAAGCACATACCTGTCAAATTTTATCATTTACCACACTTACCAACATGTCACCTTCATTTTAGGCCTTCTTATTATTCACTTAAGATTCACCCGTTGAACACATCGGAATATAATTCGAATACGCGGATCTCATGAACATAAGAGCCATACCCGCAGCTAGACAAACTCAATAGCCTGCGAAACTTATGTAGCCAAGCTACCATGCAACCCGCCCATAAGTGAAATCAGACTCAACTCAACGAGCTCGGGCGTTCGCATCCATAAGTGAACTCGGACTCAACTCAACGAGCTCGGATGCCTAGTTACATCTCACGAACTCGGACTCAACTCAACGAGTTTGGAACTCAACCATCCTAGTGACATGTCACTTGTATTCTAATCTATTCCTAAGGTTCAAACGGGCGTTTTCCTCGATCACACATCTTTGCCGTCTTCCACGGAATATCAAAATCGATACTTCGGTGATATTTCATACTCATCAAGTAATTCACATAATTACATATTATTCAACAATAACCACAAAGCATAATATTTCATGATAATAATCAACATCATATCATATAAACAACATTAAATTTCTTAAAATGACAATTATGTTACTACATTTACACATGAACTTACCTCGGTACAAAATTATTAGCAATCGAGCCTATTCTTCGTAAACTTTGTTTTTCCCTCAATTGCGACTTGAATCTCATTTCTCTTGATCTATAATGCCAAATTAATCTTATTTAATACATACATTCATCAAAACAGCATTTAATACGAACTTTGGAAAAATTACATTTTTGCCCCTAAACTTTTACATAATTACACTTTTGCCCCTAGGCTCGGGAATTAAACTTCATCCCTTATTCTTATGTTTTATGACATGCTGATCATTTTTCCCTTCTATGGTAACATCAAATTCACACTCTAACATGTACTTATGACTATTAGGTATTTTTACCGATTAAGCCCTTTTACTCGTTTTCGCTTAAAACCGAGTAGTACAAGTTGTCTAACATAATTTAAAACCTCATATTCTATCATAAAACACCAAAATACACAAATTTCACCTATGGGTATTTTTCCAAATATGAACCCTAGGTTGAATTATTGCTAGCATAAGCTTAATCGAGCTACCGGGATTCTAAAAACGTAAAGAACACTAAAAACGGGCTTGGAATCACTTACTATGGACCTTGGAAGCTTGAAACAAACCCTAACTATGGAGAACCCTTGAAATTTCGGCCTAATGAAGAAGATGGACAAAAATTGGCTTTTAATTTTGTTTTTAATTCATTTTAATAACTAAATGACCAAAATGCCCTTACTACTAAACTTTCCAAAAATTCCATCCATGTCCAATTTTTGTTCATAGACTTAGAAATTGGTAAATTTTCTATTTAAGACCTCCTCATTAATATTCCAAAACAATTTCATACTAAAAACTCCTAGAATGCAAGTTTTGCAAATTATCGATTTAGTTCCTAATTTCAATTTAAGCACTTTAGGCATAGGATTTCATCACGAAATTTTCACACAATCATGCAATCATATCATAAACTTCAAAATAATTATAAAATAATTATTTCTATCTCGAATTTGTGGTCACGAAACCACTATTCCGACTAGGCCCTAATTCGGGATATTACAACTCTCCCCCCCTTTAAGAATTTTCGTCCTCGAAAATCTTACCGGTAAACAGGTGTGGGTATTGGTTTCTCATAGTTTCTTCAGGTTCCCATGTAGTCTCTTCTACCCTGTGCTTTTACCACAATACTTTCATGAGAGCGACACTTTTATTTCTTAATATTTTTACTTCTCGAGCTAAAATCTTAATTGTTTCTTCTTCGTAAGTCATATCCGGTCGTAGTTCAATTTCTGTCGGTGAAATTATATGTGAAGGATTCGAATGATACCGACGTAACATAGATACGTGGAACACATCATGAATCTTCTCTAATTCAGGTGGTAATGCTAGCCGATATGCTACCAGTCCAACTTTTCCAATTATTTCATATGGTCCAATAAAACGCGGACTTAACTTGCCATTCCGTCCAAATCTAAGGACTTTCTTCCATGGAGACACTTTCAAAAATACCTTATCACCAACTTGAAAGTCGATTTCCCTTCGTTTCAAATTCGCATAAGATTTCTGTCTATCTGAAGTAGCTTTCAAACAATCTCGAATCACTTTCACCTTTTCTTCGGTTTCTTTATTAGATCAATTCCATAAATCTGATTTTCCTTGAGTTCAGTCCAATACAATGGCGTCTGACATTTACGACCATACAATGCTTCATAAGGTGCCATCTTCAAACTCATCTGATAACTATTATTATAAGCAAATTCTACCAATGGTAAGTACCTTTCCCAAGTACCCTGAAATTCGAATACGCAACATCTGAGCATGTCTTCAAGAATCTGAATTACTCTCTCTGATTGTCCATCAATTTGTGAATGAAAGGCAGTGCTGAAATTTAACTTTGTACCTAATGCCTCTTGCAACTTTTGCCAAATCCGTGAATTAAATCTCGGATCTCTATCCGAAATGATTGACAAAGGTATTCCATGAAGTCTAACAATCTCACGGATATACAATTCAGCCAACTTATTAAGAGAATAATCCGTACGTACCGGAATAAAATGAGCCGATTTAGTTAGTCTGTCAACTATTACCCAGATGGAATTTTTCTTCCCCGGACTTAACGGCAACCCTGATATAAAATCCATAGTAATCCGATCCCATTTCTATTTAGGAACCATGATAGGCTGGAGTAATCCCGAAGGTACTTGGTGTTCAGCTTTCACTTGTTGACAAACTAAACACTTTGATACAAACTCGGAAATATCTCTTTTCATTCCACTCCACCAGTACATTTTCTTCAAGTCATTATACATTTTCGTACTGCCCGGATGAACCGCCAAACAACCATTATGTGCTTCATGCAAAATCTTTTGAATCAACTCATCATTTTTCGGTACACAAATCTGATTTTTAAACATCAAGCAACCATCAGAACCGATTCTGAAATCTGATCCCGTATCAGCTTCACATTGCTTTCTCTTGCCTTGCAAATCTTGATCATTTTTCTGAGCTTCAGAAATCTCTTGTAAAAACATCGGTCTTGCTCTTAACTCTGCTAGAATCGAACCATCATTTGATATCTTTAACCGAGTGTTCATAGTTCTCAAAGCAAATACCAATTTTCTGCTTAAAGCATCAGCAACCACATTCGCTTTTCCCGGATGGTAATCAATAACAAGCTCGTAATCTTTCAATAACTCCAACCATCTTCGCTGTCCCAAATTCAAGTCTTTTTGTGACATCAAGTACTTAAGACTTTTGTGGTCGGTATATACTCGGCACTTTTCACCATACAAATAATGTCACCAAATCTTCAAAGCAAACATTATAGCAGCCAATTCCAAATCATGAGTCGGATAATTTCTTTCGTGAGATTTTAACTGCCTCGAAGCATAAGCCACCACTTTTCCTTCTTGCATAAGTACACATCCTAAGCCATTTCGATAAGCATCACTATACACCACAAATTTTTTACCTGATTCGGGTTGTACCAACACTGGTGCTTCAGTTAATAACTTTTTCAATTCTTCAAAACTCTGTTGACATTCTTCTGTCCATTCAAATTTAACATTCTTTCGGAGTAGTCTAGTCATAGGAGCAGCAATTATAGAAAATCCATTTACAAACCGCTGATAATACCCAGCTAGTCCCAAGAAACTTCTAACCTCGGTTACATTTTTTGGTGGTTTCCAATCAACAATGGCTGAAACCCGTATACCATCACCTGAAACAATATGACCCAAAAATCCAACTTCCCGGAGCCAAAATTCACTTTTACTAAACTTAGCATACAGCTGCTTATCTTTCAAAGTTTGCAAAACTATCCTCAAATGCTCAGCATGCTCTGTCTCATCTTTTGAATAAATTAAAATATCATCTATAAACACCACAACAAATTTGTCCAAGTATGGCTGAAATATGTGATTCATTAAATCCATAAACACAGCAGGAGCATTTGTCAACCTGAATGGCATAACTAAAAATTCATAATGACCGTACCTTGTTCTAAAAGCAGTTTTAGGCACATCCGACTCTTTTACTTGCAGCTGGTAATACCCAGATCTCAAGTCAATCTTTGAAAACCATGTCGCTCCTTTTAGCTGATCAAACAAATCATCAATCCTTGGCAACGGATACTTGTTTTTGATTGTCACCTTGTTTAACTACCGATAGTCAACACACAATCTCATAGAACCATCCTTCTTTTTCACAAATAACACGGGAGCACCCCAAGGTGAAAAACTCTGTCTCACAAAGCCTTTATCAGTCAACTCTTGCAACTGTGACTTTAATTCTTTCAACTCTGTTGGTGCCATTCTGTATGGAGCAATCGAGATCGGAGCTGGTCCTGGTATCAAATCAATACCAAATTCTACTTCCCTGACTGGAGGCAAACCCGACAATTCTTCTGGAAATACGTCTGCAAATTCACACACAACTGGCACTGATTCAACTTTCTTTTCAACTTCTTTTGCATTAATTACATAAGCCAAATAAGCTTCATAACCCTTTCTCAAATATCTCTGAGCCGACATCGAAGAAATCATACTAGATAATGCCTCTGATTTGTCTGGTTCAACCCGCAGAATTTCACCACTTTCACACTTTAATTCTATAACCTTTTCTTTGCAATTTATTATAGCATCATGCAATGTCTACCAATCCATACCCAAAATAACATCAAATTCATCAAACGGCAACAACATCAAGTCGGCCAGAAAGTAATGACCCCGAATCATTAAAGGGCATTTCTTGCATACTTTATCAACTATCACACATTTGCCTAACAGATTCGACACTCTAATCATAAATTATTTGTTCTCAACAGGTATATTCATACTAGACACCAGTTTCATGCATACATATGAATGAGTAGAACCGGGATCAATCAAAGAAATAACATTAACATCATAAAGAGAAAATATACCAGTAATCACATCGGGTGATGAAGCATCTTCACGTGCCTTTATAGCATAAGTTCTAGCTGGAGCCTTTGCTTCAGATTTAGCTGCTGAATTTCTGGCTACATTTTTGCTGCTTGCTTCATTTCCAGCTTTTCTCGAATATCTTCTCCTCAAGTCTGCACCACTAGCTTTTACATTCTGAAATTTTTCTTTCTCAGCTCTCTTTGGGCAGTCTCTAATAAAATGATCTGGAGAACCACACCGAAAACATTCATTCACTCTACATGGGCCAAAATGATTTCTGCCACACCGCTGGCATTCAAGCTTAACAAATCTCGTATTTCCCACACTAGCCGCAGAAGTAGTCTGAGATTTAGGACGCACATTTTGCTGCTTAGAATTTCCATATGATTGTCCAGCCGAAACCTGTGAATGAGGATTCATATTTCTAGATTTTCTGGATTGCTGTGAGAATGAACTGCTGGTCGGTCTTTTCTTCCAATTTCTAGTCTCAGCCTCTACCTTTTTCTTCTCTTTAAGTAGTTCTTCAGCCTTGCAAGCTCGATCAACCAATACTACCATTTCTTTTAATTCAAGAATCCCAACAAATACTTTGATGTCTTCATTGAGTCCGTCTTCAAATCATCTGTACATTTTAGCTTCTATAGGAATATATTCTCTAGCATACTTACTCAACCTGACAAACTCCCTTTCGTATTCAGTAACTGTCATGTTCCCCTGCTTTAATTCAAGAAACTCTTTACGCTTCTGATCAATAAATCTTTCACTGATATATTTCTTCCGAAATTCTTCTTGAAAGAACTCCCAAGTTACTTTCTCTTTCGATACTACTGAATCAATGTCTTCCACCAATGATAAGCTGAATCCCTCAACAATGATATAGCACATTTCAAGCATTCCTCAGGTGTACAAGACAATTCATCAAATACTGGAATAGAATTCTCGAGCCAAAACTCTGCTTTCTCGGCATCATCATCAATATTTTCCCTGAATTCTTCGGCCCCTAGTTTACAGATTCTGTCAACTGGAGTTTTGTGAAATTTCATTAGATCTACACCTTGAGGCATCAGGGGTACAAGTTGAGGAATCGGGGGAGGTTGTGCATTCGGGTTCGTACGAACGAACTCAGTATACCAGGCACTCATCATCTGGAGAAAGGCTTCCCGAGCCCCTTCTCCTCCTCCTTGACCAACAGTAGGAGGTAGATTTTCAGTTGGCACTACCCCTTCAGCCGAAGCTGGTGCATTACTCTCTACATCATCAGCCGCAACTGGATCGAGATCCATTTACTATAAAAAAAATCATTTAAAAGGTCTGAAGTCATCACACTATCACAATATATATGGCATGTATAGCAAAACCCGTACATACAACATATTAGTCCGATAACTGACTAAACCTGCTCTGATACCACCAAATGTAACGCCCCGTACCCGATACCGTCGTTGGAGTCGAACACGAGGTGTTAACAGACTTAATTCATTACTTAAACAGCTCAAACAATTTATTTTTAAAATTTCCAGTCAAGCTAGAAATCTGCGTTACAGTTGCTTAAAAATTCATATCTTGAGTTCCGAAAATAAAAATCCAATTCCGTAAAATTTCCCTGAAACTAGGCTCATATATATATTTACTAATTTTTTTTCTAGAATTTTTTTTCAAGTAAATTAGTACATTTTATTAGTTAAAGTATCCCTTTTTTTAGGGTTCGACTGCTCTGACCTCTGTATATTACGAATCATATTTCTCTCTGTACAGAATTTCAATGACTATGAAGTTTATTTCTCTTAAAACTAGACTCAACAAGGAATCTGTACATATAAATCATGACTTATAATTATTTTTATACAATTAATTTTTAAAGTCAGAACAGGGGATCCAGAAATCACTCTGGCCCTGTTTCACAAAAATTCAAATATCTCATAAAATATAATTTAAATACCTGTTTTGTTCAGTCCATATGAAAATAAACTAATTAAGCTTCAATTTCATAACTTACTCATCATTTAATTCCATTTCTACTATTTTTAGTGATTTTTCAAATTTACATCACTGCTGCTGCCAGATTCTGTTTTATGGCAAATTTCACTTTACTAAGGATTTTCATGGACTAAATAGCATTTTAAACATACATAACATCATTTGCATAAACAACACCAAGACATTCATGTTTCATTTACATTTAATATCTTTCTACGATTTCATCATACCAAGTTTTCAACCCGAGGGTTTAAGCACATACCTGTCAAATTTTCTCATTTACCACACTTACCAACATGTCACCTTCGTTTTAGGCCTTCTTCTTATTCACTTAAGATTCACCCATTGAACACATCGGAATATAATTCGAATACGCGGATCTCATGAACATAAGAGCCATACCCGCAGCTAGACAAACTCAATAGCCTGCGGAACTTATGTAGCCAAGCTACCATGTAACCCGCCCATAAGTGAACTCAGACTCAAATCAATGAGCTCGGGCATTCGCATCCATAAGTGAACTCGGACTCAACTCAACGAGCTCGAATGCCTAGTTACATCTCATGAACTCGGACTCAACTCAATGAGTTCGGAACTCAACCATCCTAGTGACATGTCACTTGTATTCTAATTTATTCCTAAGGTTCAAACGGGCGTTTTCCTCGATCACACATCTTTGCCGTCTTCCACGGAATATCGAAATCGATACTTCGGTGATAGTTCATAGTCATCAAGTAATTCACATAATTACATATTATTCAACAATAACCACAAAGCATAATATTTCATGATAATAATCAGCACCATATCATATAAACAACATTAAATTGCTTAAATGACAATTATGTTATTACATTTACACATGAACTTACCTCGGTACAAAATTATTAGCAATCGAGCCTATTCTTCGTAAACTTTATTTTTCCCTCGATCGCGACTTGAATCTCGTTTCTCTTGATCTATAATGCAAAATTAATCTTATTTAATACATAAATTCATCAAAATAGCATTTAATACGAACTTTGGCAAAATTACATTTTTGCCCCTAAACTTTTGCATAATTACACTTTTGCCCCTAGGCTCGGGAATTAAACTTCATCCCTTATTCTTATGTTTTATGACATGCTGATCATTTTTCCCTTCTATGGCAACATCAAATTCACACTCTAACATGTACTTATGACTATTAGGTATTTTTACCGATTAAGCCCTTTTACTCGTTTTCGCTTAAAACCGAGTAGTACAAGTTGTCTAACATAATTTAAAACCTCATATTCTATCATAAAACACCAAAATACACAAATTTCACCTATGGGTATTTTTCCAAATATGAACCCTAGGTTGAATTATTGCTAGCATAAGCTTAATCGAGCTACCGGGATTCCAAAAACGTAAAGAACATTAAAAACGGGCTTGGAACCACTTACTATGGAGCTTGGAAGCTTGAAACAAACCCTAACTATGTAGAACCCTTGAAATTCTGGCCTAATGAAGAAGATAGACAAAAATTGGCTTTTAAATTTGTTTTTAATTCATTTTAATAACTAAATGACCAAAATGCCCTTACTACTAAACTTTCCAAAAATTCCATCCATGTCCAATTTTTGTCCATAGACTTAGAAATTGGTCAAAATTCTATTTAAGACCTCATTAATATTCCAAAACAATTTCATACTAAAAACTCCTAGAATGCAAGTTTTGCAAATTATTCGATTTAGTCCCTAATTTCAATTTAAGCACTTTAGGCATAAGATTTCAGCACGAAATTTTCACACAATCATGCAATCATATCATAAACTTCAAAATAATTATAAAATAATTATTTCTATCTCAGATTTTTGGTCACGAAACCACTATTTCGATTAGGCCCTAATTCGGGATATTACATGGAGGGACTCGGAGGTGGCCAGCTAGCAAGACAACTTGGGCTTGTTTTTTTAAAAGAAAGCATATAGTTTCTAGCTTATTAAGTAATTTCAGACTAGAACGTAATAAGGCCTTCCCTTTTATTATTATTTGGATTGTTATCTTTATGTGTTGTAATTATGAGAAGGTGAACATGGGTTTCCTAAATCACAGATTGTTTTTCTATGTTTTCGCAACTAAATTTTAAAATGACAGGCTTTCATAAATCATATGTTATAAACAAGCTTTCACGATTGAAAGAGAGTTTTATAAGTTAATGAAGGTTTTTCATTTTAAGAAGGGTTTTCAATGAAAACAAGGTTTTCGCTAAAACACTTCAATGTGACGCACCAGATTCGGCCATAACGTCTGGGCTGGGTTTGGGATGTAACAGGTTCGGCCCTTGTATACATGAGTTCTCTGATAGAAGTAATGATTCGATTTATGCGTCGTATAACACAGAATTGTTCATGACTTTAGTATGAGAAATTTAAGAGCTAAGTATTAAACATAGCCTGAGTAAAGGTTCTTCAACAATGACTATGATATAGTTGAGTTTATGTGAAAACCGAACCACTCTTCTGGTAAGATTTTCTGGGACGAAAATCCCTAAAGGGAGAGAGTTGTAACATCCCGAATTTGGGCCTAGTCGGAACAGTGGTTTCGGGACCACAAATCCAACACAATAAAAAATTTTATTATATTTTTATAGTCTACAATTTCATGGGATGATTTCGTGAAAATTTTGTTCGAAAATTTTGACGTTTGGGCACTCAATTTGGTCAAAAAGACTAAATTGTAAAAAGTGCAAAAGTTTAGTTCTACATGTTAGAGGTGTCTAATTGTTATCAAATTTTAAATTGGAGGCTCTTAAATGGTAATTAGACCAATGGGTAATTTTTGGACAAAAATGGACATGAAATGGGTGAAAGAGAATATTTTTAAGTTAGGGGCATTTTGGTAATCTAGTAATTAAAATGAATTAAAAACAAAATTAAAAGCCAATTTTTGTCCATCTTCTACCCCATGGCGGAAACTTGCATGGAGAAGACATAGCTAGGGTTTTTCAAGCTTCCAAGCTTGATTGTAAGTCCGTTCTAACCCCGTTTTTAATGATTTTTACGTTTTTGAAATTCTCGTAACAAGATCTAATCATTTCTACCCATATTTTGAGCTAGGGTTTCTGTTTAAAAATTTATCCATGGATGACATGCATGTGTTTTGATGTCTAATGGTAGAATATGAATGCTCGGTTCGTAATAAACGACTTTTACTAGGTGATTTTCAGTGAAATTGTCAAAAAGGATCATTTTGTAAAGGTTACAAAATTTGTCATAAAAGTGTGATTTAGTGGAAATTAGGGGCTGCTACAGTTATGAGAATGATTCAGCTAGGCTTAAAATGCAAGGAAATTGAATAAAAATCATTTTACAGGCCTAGGGGCCAAAGTGAAAATATGTGAAAGTTTAGGGGTCAAAATGTAAATTTGTAAAAGTATGATTTTTTGACCCATATGAATAAGGTGACTAATTAGTAAGCTAAATGTGGTATTATAGATTAAGGAAAATGAGATTCAGGCATAGATTGGAAATGAATGAGATTATGGACTAAATCAGAATATATAGTCGTACTCGAACTCGAGGTAAGTTCATGTGATTTTAATAATGCAATATTATATTTGAATGCTAATGCTTCGATATTACATGAGTTGTAAGTATATATATGTGAATAATTTGATATTATGTGATTATTTTGATGATATAACCTGTTCTTAATGTTTTGCTATTATGATGAAAATGTTGCAATGCCATGTGATTATAAGATATTGCTATGTGAATGAAGCCACAATTCGAGTACGTCCGATAAAGGTTTGCAATTTTGATGGAATATGATGTTTCTTTAAAACGAGTAAGTTTGTATGTAAATAATATTTCGATTCTTTTTATATTATTATCTTTTGTTATTATATGAGATGTGGCTGCCTATAGAATGATCAATTGATGTAAACTACGAATCGAAATTGACTAAGACGAGTTAGTAAAATGTTGAAAAGTGAAGAATTTCCCGATTGAACCTTTGGAATAGAAGAGATACAAATGATTCGTTGTGAGTCATGTGTGTAGTACTAAGTGCAGGCTACTATGCGTACCCGTTAACTTCGATCACGTGTTTAGTACTAAGTGTAGGCTACTACGTGTATCAGATGGTTAAGTCACGTGTGTAGTACTAAGTGTAGGCTACTATGCGTACCCGTTAACTTCGATCATGTGTGTAATACTAAGTGCAAGCTACTATGTGTATCAGATGGTTAAGTCATGTGTACAGTACTAAGTGTAGGCTACTACGTGTACCAGATTGATAGGTCGCATGTGTAGTACTAAATGCAGGCTACTATGCGTACTAGAGAGCTTCAGTTACAAGGGTGGTATATGCACAGGCCACCGGGTATCTATTATTTTTCCGATAAGTTCAACGGGAAATTTACTAAGTGAAAATACATATGTACATGACCATGTGATGAATAAGTACAAGTATATGTATGTGAAAAGTTGTGAGCAATGTGCTCGATAGGCGAATCTTTTGGTAAGATAGAATGGAGTAAGTGAAATTTTGTAAGAAAACAATTTTGGACAACAGTAATTGTGTGAAATTGAAAAATCACCAAAAATGGTAGAAATTGAATTAGAGGTTGAATAAGATATGAAATTAAAGATTAATGAGTCTATTTTCTCATAAAAAAAATAAAGGCAAAAGAATTTCACATTCTTTGATAATTGGATATTTGTGAGATAGGGTTAGAATGATTTCAGAATCCCCTATTCTGATTTGGGAAAACCATTGAAAATTTAAAAAAAAATAATTATGGGTCACAATTTGCATGCTGAAATCCTTAATGAGTCTAGTTTCTGGGAAAATTAATGGTTCTCAATTTGGAGTCCCGTACCATGAGATAAATAATTTTTAGTGAACAGAGGTCGGAGCTTTCAGACAGCGAAACAGGAGTATATTTAATGAATAAACTGTACTTATTGGCTAGACCAAAAATTCTGAACAATTTATGGTACAAAGATATATGAGTCTAGTTTCATAGAAAATTAATGGATCTTAATTTAAAGTTTCGTAGCTCCAGATATAAATAAATAAGTAACTATGACTTGAGAAAACAGCGTGACCAGAAAATTAGCAAAAGTGTAATTATGATTACATTTCCATGGAATCATGTTGATAATTTTCTTATTATTTTCATATGGTCTTACTTGTAACACCTCTTACCCGTACCCGAGGCCGGGATAAGGTACGAGGGATTACCGGACAAACATACAAACATTAAACTAAAATACGGGCCATAAAATTTCATTCATATTTCAAAACGTTCATTCAGTTACGCATAGTCCCTTATTTGAGTCTACAAAGCCCAAAACATACTATAGAAAGGGTTCGGGACTAAATCGAGAACTTACGAAAATCTTGAAAATTTCATGCTTTAAGACTCCACACGCCAGTGTTCCAAAGTCATGTTCCATACACGGCTGAGACACATGGTCGTGTCTCTGCCTGTGTGGAATATACCTAGGCTATTTTCCAAGCTTTGGTCAACCTTAATCTCTTACACACTTATACAAAATCAAAAGCATATAACATGGTATTCATTTAATGATTAAATATTCTCAATTAAACCACAAACATAGCATTTGTATATCATCATACATGTGTCTCTCATACTCATTTTACCTTGTTTATTATAGTACCACTTATACATTTATACCAAGATAATCATCTTACCAAATATCTTTAGCTTAATCATCGAGCATTCATATTTAAAACTAGATCATATCTTTATAAAATATCACAATTCAAATGCGCAAATAACATGTTTTCCTAAAACATTTTAATTCAACTCCATACCCTACAAGCATTACATTGAGACTAGTCATATATATATATACATGTCATGATACATATCATTCTCTTTCTGTTTTCTTATAAACACATATCATTTATTTCATTATATCAATATTTCATATACCATAGTTTCCATGTATTCCACATATATTTATTTTCCTCCTCCTCCTCTCCATTCCATATCCTTAATGTATATAGCATTCTTGTAAGTACGATTTCACAATTTACTAATAAATGCTCACATCAAACTATCCACACAAGTCATAGTCACTTACTTATTTATAATTCGAGCTACAGCGATCCAAATTAAGATCTGTAAATTTACCCTGAAACTAGACTCACATATCTTTGCACCATAAAATTTTCATTATTTTTGGTTTAGCCAATTAGTACAGTTTATTCATTAAATTTTCCCCTGTTTCACATTCTGATAGTTCTGACCTCTCTTCACTAAAAATTAATTATCTCACAATACAGAAATCGAATAATGTTCTTGTTGATTTATATTGAAAATAGACTCATTAGGGATTTTAAAAATATAAATTTAAGTCTCTAATTATTTTATCCAAATTTTTGTGATTTTCCAAAGTCAGAACAGGGGATCACGTAATCATTCTGAACCAGTCTCACAAAAACATAAATATATCAAAATATAGAAGTCCTTTTCTTGCTTTATTTCTTTTATATGAAAATAGACTCATTAAACTTTAATTTAATATCCCATTCAGTCTCTGATTCAATTTCTACTATTTTTGGTGATTTTTCAAAATCACGTCACTGCTACTGTCCAAAATAGTTTTATTGCTAATTCACTCTTTCACACTTTCTTTGTATTAACCTCATTTTAACATACATATCACAAATCATTTTCACCACATTTCATACATCACAAGTATAGGCCCATGATCACAAGGTCACCATAAAATCATCTTCATGTATAACTTACTTGTTTATAACCTTACCGTATCCTGGTCACTTAATGAACACATCATTCACATAACCAAGTTCATGCACTTATTCATCACAAAACTCACAAAGCAATACATAGAGAGTCTCCCGTTGAACAATTCGGTTCAATCCTCAACACTTGGTGGTTTCAGCACATAGCTCCACCCATCATAGAGTTCAGCTCTCTTGTACACATGGTGAACACTCAGTACCACCCATGTGACCTAGCCAATTTATCTCGTAGCTCTCTTGTCTACATGGTGTCCTTCACCTGGAGCCACGCATGCGACCTAGCTACATATATCTCGTAGCTCTCTTGTCTACATGGTGTACACATAGTATCACCCATGCGACTTAGCTACATCATAATGTCTTGTAGCTCTCTTGTACACATGATGTGCACTCAGCACCATACATGTGACCTAGCTACATACTATCTGTATCATCCAATCTTTCCGAAGGTTCAACCGGGATTTCTCTCTCTTTTCCAACAATGTCACCAATCAAGTAATTATCCACAAACATATTTCCAATATTATTATAAAATATCATAATACAAGTAATATTGATGTATTACTTACATATAAACTTACATCTCATTTAATATCAAGGCAATAACATTAAATTACACATTGCCTTATTAAAAATCATATGAACTTACAATTTCCCATAATATCCATAATCATAGAAATCACATTTATGTATGATAATTCAATGCACTTAATGTACCATAGACATATTTTTAAATCCATTCATAAACTTGGCACCATAATCATTTAATTTAACATAATTCAATTAATTCACTAAATTTAACTTTCAAATATAAATTACAGCATTATTGCTGTATTATTATCATACCAACTTACATACTTTCAACACCTCGAAAATTATAATAAATATATCAATTTTACATTGAAACATGTATAAATTAATGCTTATTATACATATGAACTTACCTCGATACTAAAATGATCATTTTACCAACTTTCCCAATTTTTGATTTTTCTCTCATTCTAGGTTCAAATCTCATTTTCTGGGATCTAAAACATCATATTTTACTTATTTAATTAATGAACTATTCAAAACAGTCCTTAACTCAAACTTTGGAAAAATTACAATTTTGCCCCTAAACTTTTGCATATTTACACTTTTGCCCCTAGGCTCGGGAATTAAATTCATCCCTTATCTTATGTTTTATGACATGCTGATCACTTCTCCCTTCTATGGAAACATCAAATTCTCACTCTAACATATACTTATGACTATTAGGTATTTTTACCGATTAAGCCCTTTTACTCGTTTTCACTCAAAATCGAGTAGCACAAGTTTTCTAACATAATTTAAAACCTCATATTCTATCATAAAACAGCAAAATAAACACATTTCATCTATGGGTATTTTTCCAAATATGAACCCTAGCTTAAATTATTGCTAGAATAAGCTTAATCAAATTACAAGGATTCCAACGTAAAGAACTTGAAAAACGGGGTTAGAATGGACTTACTATTGAGCTTGGAAAGCTTGAAAACCCTAGCCATGGTTTCTCCCATGCTAATTTCGGCCTCCATGAAAAAGATGAGTAAATTTTGGCTTTATTTTCCCTTTTTATTTCTTTTAATTACCAAATGACCAAAATGCCCTTCCTTACTAAACTTTCAAAAATTCCATCCATGTCCAATTTTTTTCCATCACTTAGAAATTGGTCAAATTGCTATTTAAGACCTCCTAATTAATATTTCAAAGCAATTTCATATAGAAACTTCTAGAATGCAAGTTTTGCAACTTATTCGATTTAGTCCCTAACTTCAAATTGAGCACTTTATGCATAGAATTTCTTCACGAAATTTTCACACAATCATGCAATCATATCATAGACCTCAAAATAATCATAAAATAATTATTTTTATCTCAGATTTTGTGGTCCCGAAACCTCTGTTCCAACTAGACCCAATTTTGGGCTATTACATTACTAGGCTTTAAGCTTACTCCCTCCTCTCCATTTCCTTAGTGTTCTCAGGTCAGCTCGGGGCTGGAGACCATCGGAGGCAGCATCACACTATCAAGCCACCAACTCTGGAGTATTGTCATATGTGTATTAAATACTTTCAAGTGAGTGGCATGTATAAGGACTAACTTTTATGTTAGATGTTGTTATGATTAGCCAAATGTATCGACTTGTATTGATTCATTGTATATTGTCATGAGATGTGGCTTAAATTGTTGTGGCTTGTAAGCCTAATTATTCTTGCTATGTGTTAATGTTTGTGATGTGTTTATAATTGGTTGTTATGAATGATTAGCATAACACATGTACATGATAAATGCTTTAAGACCATTTGAGGTGGTTGTGGCCATGGAATGAATGTGTGGCATGGTAGTAAGTTGATAATGATTGAATATGGACAATTGTAGAATGTGAATTGAAATGTCTAACTTGGTGTAGCATGAGTATAGGTAATAAACACATGTATGACAACATGTAAATGCTTTAACGGAATTTTACTAAAGGATGATTAACCATTAAATTGATGTTATAATGTGTGTCTATAATGTGTATAAGTATGGGAGAGAATTAAGGACAACATAAGGCTTGGAAAATAGCCTAAGTGTTGGCTACACAGGCAAAGATACGGCCATGTGTCTCAACCGTGTGGAGGACATAGCCTAGCACGCGGGCGTGTGACTTGGCTGTGTAGATCAATGTTTTACTGACTTCATAAATAAAGAGCTACACGGGCTTAGGACAAGGGCATGTTGAAGACACACGAGCGCGTCCCTATGTCCACACGGGCGTGTACCCTATTTCATGAAAATTTCTCTACAATTTCCCAGAGCTTTTTAAAGTCCTCGGTTTAGTCCCAAACCACCCCGATGTATGTTTTTGGCCTCGAAGGCCTGTATAAGGGATGATTGACATGTGTTGGAAAATTTTTAATTTGGATGAAATTTTATGGCCTGGTTTTCCATTGTTTGTAAATGTTTAAGTCCGGTGACGCCTCGAACCCTATCCCGGCTTCAGATACGAGTAAGGGATGTTACAGGAGTACCGACGACATTTTAAGTACGCATTATTCGTAGCCAGTGCACTGTACATGGAGTACCGTAGGGATTGGCCATTTTGTCGCATATTATATGTTATTGGCAATTGATAGCACTATTTTTATTTCTGGCAAATTTTTTGCATTATTGATGGTTTTATAGTATCGAGCTATGCTCATGATGTTTTGGAGTTTGGCAGACGGGTTCTATGGAACACGTGGTGTGTAGCGGATGGTATGGGTAGGAACCTTTTTGCATTGCATCATGTGCACGACATATTCGAGTGTTATTGATTTGTGCTACGCATTATACTTTGTTGTATTGAATGGTATTGAAATTAATGATTGTTAATCAAATGAATGATGACTTATGCTAATACACTGTTTGACATAAATTTGATAATGGATATGTAATGACATGAAATTCCTATGATGGTTCTGTTTTCTTCTGTTAATGCAATATGTTTCACTATATTTGATGTTTTTTCTAGTTTAAATAATTATTCGACTCACATTGAGCTTTTCATAAGCTCACCCCCAATAGTGTTTAACTTTTTAGGTAAACCTCAAATTAGGACCGGGCTCGGCACTCAGAGAGTCACCTTGGACCTTAGACTATTCTTAATAAGTATTATTAATTCTTTATTGGTTTTGGCTTGTAATTTTTAGTTATCTCTGATCTATGGCTTGGTAACTTTTCTTTTGGGGATTTTCGCATGCATAAATTACTCAAGCATAATAACCGAGTAATGCATTATATCATGCTTAAGTAAAATTTGATTTGTTCCCTAGGTTCCACTACATTGCAAATGAATTGTTTTTGAAAAACAAATCGATAAGGCAACTAACTTTCCAAAATGACTTGAAAAATAGTTTTTCGGCTACATTAGTTTAACTTTGAGTTTTTTTTAAAGAAGAGCGACAAGCAAACGGTTTTTCTAAAACAACACTATCAACAATAAAAAGAATCCTAAGCATACATGACCTAATGAATGAATGTTTTTAAGCTAACTCAAAGTACAACTATGGTTTTCTCTAAAATGAGTTTTTTTCAAAGTCTTAAAAAGTAACGTAAGTTAGCTTAGCCATTTATGTGGCTAATGTAGCCTTCTCAATCTAGCCATAACGTCTAAGTCGGGTTTGGGAGGTTATATATCATATCATGTTACGACGAAAGTCCAATGATGTTACGACAACTATCGAGCCCTGTTTGAACCTTAAGAATGTATAGGAAACAAATGACGTGTAATTAAGGTTACCATTTTTCGGATGTTGGTCCAGAATGACTTACCAATGGCTGAGTTCTAGCATTTATTGTGGATACTTATCAGCTTGTGTGGGCGGCATCGTGTAGCTACATTCTGACCGTTAGCTTATGTGAGCAGACCCATTTATGGCTCGAGTGAGCATCGATGTAAAGAAAAAAGAAAAGGAATGGTTTTGACCATATGTTTAGCACACTTTGTGTGAGCTTCCCGCGTATCCGATATTATTCTAAGCAGTTCAACAGACATGTAAAAGGAAGGAATAGTTATTGTTTCAATTGATTCTACTGTGAATTTATGGAAAGGTATGAATTGTTGATGATCAAAGTATGTATAACCATGTTTATGGAAAGTACGAATTCAAATGTGCTAAGTTCATGAAATCTATCTTGCCATGTGATGACTTTGCTAAGTTCTGTAATTAATCACTAACTTGTGCTATCGATGATGCTTAGGTTTGTACCAAGCTATGTTGGATTGATTCATGTCTATTTTATAATATTTTGTATTGAAATGGTAAGCAATGTTCAAGATTTACCAACTTATTAAGCATTATATGCTTATGTTGTTTTTCTTTCCTATATTTTATAGCTTATCAGAAGCTCAATCAGTTTGGAACTTGTCGGAGACCTATCACACTATCCAGAGATTATATCGGTATATTTTGATATTTTGATCATGGTTATGATGGCATGTATAAGTGAACTTGTGTTTAATGGTTAGTTGATATTTATTACACGTAATGTTTCTTTGAATTTGTGTTACTTATGGTATTTTTATGCCTTGATGGTTAATGTTAATATGGATTGGTTGATGCATGTTTCGAATGACTAGAATTTGGCATGTGTTGGTATGTATTGGTATGTTTATAATGTGGCCAAGTTGAGCTATGCTTTGAGGTAGTTATGAGCTATTTGTGTTGGCAAAAATATGGTAAAATATGGTAGGGTTTCATACAAAAATAAGTTAGTTGTGAATGGTTGATGAACGGACAAATATGCACAAGTTTAGATAGGTTTGATAAATTGTGATTGAGGTGCCCTTTGGCATATTGGTTGTATAGATATTTGGTATAGAGATTTGGTTATTTTATGCATGTATTGGACATGATTTATGGTCTTGGTTTTATGTACAAACACCTTGTAGGTATGTGCTTGAATTGGGTGAAAGAAATAACTTGATTTTGGCCTATTTCTTGTCTACACAGTCTAAGGCACGGGCGTGTGTCTTAACCGTGTGTGACACATGGCCAGGCGACACAGCTGTGTGTCCCTTGTAGATTTTAAAGAGTTGCAAGTCATATAGTTACGCAGTCTAGGACATGGGCGTGTGAGGCAATTTTGAGAGTTCAACGACCTAGCACATGGACGTGTGGCTTGGGCATGTGACCCAAGTCAGAGAGTTACACGGGCACAGACACAGGCTGGGAAATGGCCATGTGTCCCTATTTTGAATGTTACACATCCTGAGACACGAGCGTGTGTCTCGACCATGTGAGGCACATAGCCTGGCCACATGACTGTGTGACCCCCTACAATGTGAATTTTTCTAACTTTTTCCTTAAGGTTTCATATGTTTCTGATTTAGTCCCGAAATATTTCTAAAGTGCTTTTAAGGCCTCGAGGGCTCGAACAAGGGACGATATGCATGTATTTGAATGGATTATGATATCATTTATGAAATTTTTCAAAATGAATGATTTTAATTCATGTTTTTACGGTAATGGTCCGTAATCTTATTCTGATGACGGATATGGGTTAAGGGTGTTGTATCAGAGCTGTAGTTTAGTCAATTTTCAGATTAAATGTAGTGTGTACGAGTCTAGAAATATATGCCATTATATAACCTGTGATAGTGTGATAACTCTTGCTCATTTTGAATTATGCTTTCATATAGAAATTGTCATCCAACCGAGCTAATTTCGATGAGGCTGAATGTAATGCGCAAGCCTTCATACACAGAGTAGCGTCGAGTGGCAGTAGGCCCATATCTTAGGGCCAGAGAGGAGAGGCTAAAGAAGCCTTTTTCCAAATGATTAATGAATGATTTATCGAGTTTGTATGAATGAACCCGATGGCTAAATGACTTCCACCCCACTTATTCCCCAACGACCTCCTGTAGTCCTTTAGGGTTGGAACCAATGCGAGTTAGCAAGTCGCCAGTTGATAAAATTCATAAATATGAGGCCGAAGAGTTTAAAGCTACATATGAAGATGATCTAGAGAAACCCAAGTTTTGGTTAGAAAACATGATCATGGTTTTTGATGAATTTTCTTGTACACCGACAGAATGAGTGAAATGTGTTATTTCCTTATTGAAAGACTCAACTTACCAATGGTGGAACACTTTGGTTTCAGTGGTGCTGAGAGAGTAAGTAGACTGGGAATTCTTTCAAACTGAGTTTCGAAATAAATACATAAGTCAAAGGTTTCTTGGTAAGAAACATAAAGAATTTCTGGAACTGAAGCAGGGACAAATGTCTATATTTGAGTATGAGAGGAAATTTGTGCAACTTAGCAAATATGCCCAAGAATGTATATCAATCTAGATTGTCATGTGTAAACGTTCAAATATGGCTCAATGAAGATATAAAGTTATTTGTCGAGATTATTAAATTAAAAGAATTTGTGATTTTAGTTGGTCGAGCACACAAGGTTGAAGAGCTTAGTAAAGAAAAGAGAAAAGCCAATTTTGAAACCCGTGATTTGAGAAAATGGCATCTGGGAAAGTCATACCCGTCACATTCGAAGAAATCAAAAGAATATCATAATTGATCGTCAGCTTCAGTGGGTTACTCTAGTAGAGACCAAGGTAAACAGCATGTGAGTTCAAAACTTTGGGTTATGTCCGTAAAGAGCATAGGTAGTTGTAAGTGCAATAAGCCCGATTGTCATCAATGTGGATGTCAACATTTTGGTGAGTGCAAGATGAAAGACGGGGTGTGTTTCAAATATGGTTCATATCAACATTTTATTCGAGATTGCTTGGAGAGGCCCGAAAAGGAAAAGACTTAAACAGTTAGACCGAGCAATACAACTACGAAAGGTAGACCACTAAGGAACCTTGAAAATGTGGGAAATAGTCGCAATGGGACAATCTGTTGTGAGATCCGAGGCACGAGCACCTACTAGAGGTATGCAATACGTGCACGAGAGGAAGTGCCAGCACCAGATGTTATCACTGGTACATTTTTTATCTTTGTAACTGATGTTACTTCTTTGATTGATCTGGGATCAACACATTCGTATGTATGCATGAATTTAGTGTCAAATAAGAAATTATTTGTTGAGTCTACTAAATTTGCAGTTAAAGTAATGAACCCCCTAGGTCAGTATGTGTTAATTGATAAGGTTTGTAAAAAGCTATCCTTTGATGATTTGGGGTTGTAACTTTTCAGCCGATTTGATGCTACTACCATTTGATGAGTTTGACGTGATTTTGGGTATGGATTGGTTGACTTTGCATGATATTGTTGTAAACTGTAGATGAAAGCTTATTGTGTTAAAGTGTCAGAACGATGAAAAGCTTCAGATTGAATCAGATAGACTAGATAGTATGTTTAATGTTATTTTGGCTATGTCAGCATAGAGATATGTTAGAAAAGGTTGTGATGCGTATCTTGCTTACAAATTTGATTCTAAAGTTTCTGAATTGAAGCTAAAATCATTTCCAATGGTATGTGAGTATTCAGATGTGTTTCCAAAGAAATTACTCGGGTTACTGTTGATCAGAGAGGTTGAGTTTCCTATTGAGTTAGTGTCAGGAACATCTTCAATATTGATAGCTCCTTCCAGAATGGTACCTATAGAATTGAAAGAGTTGAAAGCACAGCTGTAAGAGTTGACAGATAGGGGTTTTGCTCAACCCAGTTTTTCTCCTTGGGGTGCACATGTTCTATTTGTTAAGAAAAAGAACGAATCCATGCAATTATGTATTGACTATTGACAGCTCAATAAAGTCACGATCAAGAATAAGTATCCATTGTCGTGTATTGATGATATTTTTGATTAGTTGAAAGCTACAACAGTGTTCTCAAAGATTGATCTTTGTTTTGGTTACTATCAGTTGTGAGTTAAAGACTCAGATGTGCTAAAAACCACGTTCAGGACCAAATACGGACATTATTAAATTCATATAATGTCGTTTGGTTTGACTAATGCACCTGCAGTATTTATGGATTTGATTAACAGAATCTTTAAGCCGTATTTAGACAGATTCTTCGTTGTATTCATTGATGATATTTTGATTTATTCACAGGATGAGACAGAGCTGCTGAGCATTTGAGAATTGTTTTGGAAACTTTTCATGAAAAGCAATTATTCGCTAAGTTTAGAAAATGTGAATTTTGGTTTCAAGAAGTCAGATTTTGGGGACATGTTGTATCATTCGAGGGCATTAGAGTTAATTCGAGTAAGATTTAAGCTATAGTATATTGGAAGCCTCCGAGAAATGTATTTGAAGTTTAAAGTTTTCTAAGTTTAGCCAGATACTGCAGAAGATTTGTTAAGGGATTCCCGATGATTGCCACACCGTTGATGGGACTATTACAGAAAGATGTTAAGTTCGAGTGGTCAGAGAAATGTCAGCAAAGCTTTAATCAATTAAAATCATTATTAACCGAGGCACCAATGTTAGTTCAACCAGAGTCGGGTAAAGAATTTTTGATTTACAATGATGCATCGTTGAATGTATTGGATTGTGTTTTAATGCAATAGGGCAAACTAATAGTGTATGCTTCTAAACAGTAAAAGTTGCACGAAACAAATTATCCTACTCATGATTTAGAGCTTGCAGCGGTTATGTTTGCTTTGAAGATTTGGCGACATCATTTATATAGAGAAAAATGTCATCTCTTCACAGATTATAAAAGCTTGAAGTATTTAATGTCGCTAAAAGATTTAAACTTGAGACAACGTAGATGGCTCGAATTATTGAAAGACTATGATTTGATCATTGATTATCATCCAGGAAAAGCTAATGTTGTTGCTGATGCTTTGAGTAGAAAATATTTATTCGCCTTGAGAGTGTTGAACATGTGATTTTCGTTGTCTGATGATGGTTTGATCTTATTTGAGTTGAAAGCTAGACCGATGCTTTTACAACAGATTTGCTAAGCTCAGAAATGCGATGATGTATTGATGGCTAAATGGAAACGGATTGAAACGACTCCTGATTCAGACTTTCAGATCGGATCTGATGATAGTTTATATTTCAAAGGCATAATTTGAGTTTAGATAAATTCATATCTCGTTCAGAAGATTTTACAAGAAGCTCATAATAGTAGTTTGTATGTTCATACTGGTAGTAATAAGATGTACTCTGATTTGAGACAAATGTACTGGTGGCCAGGTATGAAATGAAAGATTTCTGAGTATGTATCGAGATGTTTAGTTTGTCAGCAAGTTAAAGCCAAACATTAGGTACCTTCTTGTTTGTTATAGCAAGTGATAATTCTAAAATGGAAATGGGAGCGCATCATGATGGATTTTGTATCAGGACTGCCTTTGTCTCCGAGCAAGAAAGATGTAGTTTGGGTCATTATTGATAGTTTGACGAAATCCACTCATTTTATTCCAATACGTACAGATTATTAACTCGAGAGACTAGCATAATTATATGTTGCAGAGATTGTCAGATTGCATGGGGTGCTAGATTCTATTATTTCTGATAGAGACCCACTGTTTACATCTCGATTCTAGAGCAAGTTAGATGACGCTTTAGGTACTCGTTTGCATTTTAGTACCATGTTTCATTCCCAAACTGATGGTCAGTCTGAGCGAGTGATTCAGGTACTCGAAGATATGTTTTGATGCTATGTTTTAAGTTCGAAGGTATATGGGAAAGATTTTTACTATTAGTAGAATTCGCATACAACAATAGTTATCAATCGAGTATAAAGATGACACCGTATGAAGCTTTGTATAGTCGAAGATATAGAACTCCATTGTATTGGACTGAGCTCAATGAGAAAAAGCTTCACAGGGTTGAATTGGTATGAGAAACCGAAAATAAGGTTAAAGTAATTCGAGACAATTTGAAAGTAGCTTCAGACCGACAGAAATCTTATGCAGATTTAAAAACAAAAGACATTGAATTTCAAGTTGGAAACAAAGTGTTCTTGAAAGTATCGCCCTAGAAGAAAGTTCTTCGATTCGATCGTAAAGGAAAGCTAAGTCCTCAGTTTATCGGGTCGTATGAGATTGTTGAAAGAATTGGACCGTAGCTTATAGATTTGCTTTGTTAGAGTTAGAAAAGATCCACAATGTATTTCACGTATCTATGTTATGATGGTATCAATCAAACCCTTCACACGTAATTTCACCTGTTGATGTCGAGAGAATAAAAAATTGAGAAATAAAAGCATAGCTTTAGTGAAAGCTTTTTGGAAATGACACAGAATAGAAGAAGCTACCTGGGAATCAGAAGAAGATATGAAAGTGCAATACCTGAACCTCTTTTCTGGTAAGATTTTCGAGGACTAAAATTCCTCTAGGTTGGGAGATTTGTAACAGCCCGTTTTCTGTGAAATCAGAACAGTGGTTTTGGGACCACAAATTTTACATGAAAATATTTATTTCATTATTATTTTAATTTCTACAGTATGTTCGTAGTGTCGTATAAAAATTTTGTTAAGAAATTTTATCATTTGCCTACTTAATTTGGTAAAAAGGACAAAATCGTAAAAGGTGCAAAAGTAGAGTTCTATGTAACGCCCTAAATTTTTGGGAATTCTGAAAAAAATCTGTAAAATTAAAAATTCTGTGTTCTGCTTGTTAAGTGTAGGTTTAATTGTGATAATGGGCCTCTAGAAGGCCCAAGCTTAGGATAACCCGATAGTTTTAATTAATTTTAATTCCATAAGAGAAAGGGGTTCTGGTAAAGTGGGCTTTGAGGAATTAATTGTGTAAAATAGATCACAAGGAAGCAAGTGGTGAAGTGGCAAGTGACGCCATAGGGAAGGCTATAAGTGGCGTGTGGAAGCTAGGAAGGACCCAGGTTCAAGTCACAATGACAGCAAATCAAGGGATTAATTTTTATGAACAAAAAGGTAAGTAGTGGAACTGAAGTAAAAGTCTGTCAGGAGGAGTTTGAGTTGCTCAGGAGATTGAGTAAGGAGGGGATAAGGGAGAGGATTTAGGAGCTGATCAAGGAGGATGGTGTTGGTCGAATAGTGGACTCTTGAGGAGCAAGATTTGGCCGGCCAAGGGTTTCTTTAGGGGGTAAATTTCGGCTAGGTCAAAGGCTAGGTATAAATTCGGCATTTGGGAGTGTTGTGCCCTTTTTTTTTCTTTCCTCACCATTCATCCTTCTCTTCCTTTCTTTTCTTTTCTTCTTCTCTCCATCTATCTTCCTTCTTCTTTCCCCCATAGCCGAATCCTTCCATTATTCTATTCATCTCCACGTTCTTATCATTGTTCTTAAGCCTTATACACAAAAGCTGAAATCCCGAAAGCTTGATTCTTCTTGTGCCGATTTCTTATAACCAAAATCACATCTCTTCTCTTCATCATTTGTGGCCGATTCACCAGCCCTCTAAAACTTCAAGTTTTGACGACAAGACCATAGTAAAACCCTCTCGTTTTACCTTTCTAAAAACAGGTTGCAAAAAGCCGAAAACCCCACATTAAAAGGGACTTGGCCGAATACTAAAGTCACCTGAGGGCTTAGATCTACATCGGGATCGAGTGGGAAACTCATTGGAATCATTCACTAAGGAATCGGTGGTAAGTCTTCTCCAAAACTTAGTCTTCTTACATATTTTAGGAAAAGCCGAAATCCCCAAAAGATAGGGAGGTGGTCGATTTGGACTTGTAACCCTGAGGGGTCGTAGTAACTATTTTTTTTTGGTAATAGCGTGATTTAGAGGCGGTTGATCAAGGGCTTGGACAGGTGGAATTATCGGATCTTTGGAGTTAACCATCTTTCGACAGTAAGGTAAGAGCAATAAGGGTTTTAGGCATGTTTGGCCGAATGTGGTAGGGGACTATATACTCAATCTTATTTCGATATTTGGAGTAATATTAAGTGATTCAATTGTAGGCAGTTCATGTGTAGATCTCGTCGAGGAAATCCCAAAAATAGGTGTGTAACTGACACCCTCTCATAGGCTAGATCGGCAAAAGCCGAAAAGCCAAAATGCTGAAAAGCCGGTATTTTGGGAGTGTGCGAATGCTCATAAGACGTATGGGTAATTATTACTGATAATCGAAAGTGATTAAACTGCAGTACGCGCGATTTCGTGCGTTTTGATATTTTGGGCTTAATGGGCCAAAACTGGGTTAATGGGCCAACGGGCCCAATTCGGTAAGAACACTCGGTAAGTGTTTCTGGCTAAACGTAATGGCTACGATATGCATGGAAACCTTAGAAATAGTTAGATGTGCTATTATACCCCTATGTATGCAAAATGACCTGTATACCCCTAGGGTTAATTTTGTCTGAAAAGCATGATGAATTAAATTTGTATGATGTGTGCCATGAATGTATATCTGTTGCATGGGGACATGGGCTATATTATGGAGGAAGCTTCCTGGTGGCTATGCCACAAATTATCTACTCTGGTGGCCCTGCCACATATATCTGTTCTGGTGGCACTGCCACAAAATATCTATATCTGGTGACTCTGTCACATTTTCTATATCTGGCAGCCATGCTGCATATTTCTGTGGTGTGTAGAGGTTGGGTGGGTCGAGTAGTCTCCCCACATGGTGAAAGGATGGTATGGGGGTGTATGTGGTTGGATATGGTTGGGTTTCTGCATAAGAATGATATATCTGTTCGGGTCTGTTCTGGGCCTATGGGCTTTATTCTGATATCTGTTCTGGGCTGAGGCCAACTTATTCTGTCTCTGTGGTTTGAACTGATTTAGGCCATGGTTGGGTTGAATTACACACTGAGTTTCCCAAAACTCACCCCCTATTTTCATCCTCGCAGGTAATCCTCAACCATAGTGGGCTTGGAGCTGTGAGAGATTCGGACTGGCCACATGTTTCTACGAACCTGGTTTCTTTCTGGTGAACTGGACGTCCTTTTAATTTCATTTATGGTTTTGGATTTTAAATGTAATAAGGCCGCTTAACTATTTTTATGGTTTTGTTTTACTTTTATTATTTTATTTTATTATGATGAAAAACTATGATAGCTAAGGAAAATGGGTTAGCTTTAGGACGCGTTTTCAAAAACATTAAGTGATTTCAAAATAACACGATTACAAGTAAGATTTCCGCTAAGCAAACGTTTTTAAACTTAATCACTTTATTAGGATGGACTTAACCCAATGGTTTTCTCACAATTATACGAGATGTTAGAGTGTGGCAATGGCGGTGTGCATGTCTAGGATTGGATCCGAAGGGAGCTTGGTACTTAAGCTGTCCGACAGACTCACCTCCTCTTTTTTCTGGTTTCCTACCTGGTGCACAGCTCCCATTCACTTTAACCTATATTAAAAGTATCTTTTATAACAGCAATAAGGTTTTCCAAACTAAGTAATACGAAATGTTTTGTACGCATCAATGTGTCGCACCGGATCCGGTCATAACGTCTAGGTCGGGTTTGGGGTGTTACATTTAGTGGTATCAGAGCCTAGGTTGCAACAACTCGGCTATGGATTGGGTTTACAATAACAATGTTTTTAAAAAAAAAGTTTTTTTGGAGACTGTAAAACTCTGTTTTCAAAATCTGGAACAGTGAGTGGCATTCTGAATCTCCGCCCAAGTCTGTAAGTATTTTGAACTTTTTTTCTGAATATATATTATCTGTCTGTACTGAAATTTTACTAGAATACTCTAGATAGGATGCTACTTAAACCCCAGAAAAGCTTGCTAAAAGACTGAAACTGTAGCTAGACGTCGATTCTACGAAAACCATCTCTGAATTACTGTTTGAATTATAAAACATCTATAATAATCACTGGAATGCTAAAATAGTGCATAAAATTCGTAATCAGATAATACGATATGAGTACGCGAGCAGCTCGAGGTAGAGGCCGTGGACGAGGCCGAGGAAGAGCTCGAGCGGGATCTTCATCTTCAGGACATATGCCAGCGGTAGAAGCACCGGTACCATCGGTAACGGAAGTGGAATCACATGATCATGGTGCCGGGGATGACGCCCTGTCGCAGGCTATGCTTCGAGTTCTGGAAAGGGTTGCCGGGGCATGTTCGGACAACGGAATTCGAGGATCGATTTCTGAACGACTCCGAGCTAACGGAGCGGAGATCTTTAGGGGTGTATCTAGTGTAGCCCCGAATGTGGCAGAATATTGGTTGGAGGCCACGGAACGAATTATGGATGACTTGGACTGTTCTGTGAAGCAGAAGCTGAAAGGGGCCGTATCGTTGCTGCGAGATGAGGCTTATCAGTGGTGGCTCACCGTGAGGGATGGAACCCCAGCTGATAGGGTTACTTGGGAGCTGTTTAAGACAGCCTTTAAAGGAAAGTACGTCGGGGCAAGTTATGTGGACGCCCGTAGGAAAGAATTCCTGAATCTGGTTCAAGGAGGCAAAATTGTTGCTGAGTACGAGGCTGAATTTCTGAGGCTGAGTAGATATGCTGTGGGAATAGTTGCTACGGAGTATGAGCGTAGCGTTCGCTTTGAGGATGGACTCAGAGATGACCTTAAGGTGCTGATTGCTCCGCAGAGGGAGCGTGACTTCGCGGTTCTAGTGGAAAAAGCTAAGATCGCTGAGGAGGTAAAGCGTACTGAGAGGCAGAACCGTGAGAAAGATCGGAACTGTTTTCGGAAGGATTCTGGACCTTCGGGTGGAGCAAACAAGAATGTCAAAAGGGCGAGAGTGGAGGAGCCAGTTCGAGCCATTCCGATGAATGTGGTTAGACCGCCAATCTGTGGGGACTGTGTTAAGGTAACCTGGGTGAGTGTACGAAACATTCTGGTGCTTGTTTCCAATGCGGATCTATGGAGCACAGAGTTAAGGACTGTCCACAGAGAGCTGATCAGGCTCAGGTTACTGTACAGAGGGTTGTTCAACCCATGAGAGGTAGACCACAACCACCAAAAGGACGTGGACAAGGTAAGGGCGGAAATGGGAATGGAAATGGTCGAGGTCGAGGGGCGCCTAGCAGGGGAGCCGGAAATACTGAGGCTCGACAGCCAGCGTTGGTGTATGCAGCTCATCATTGAGAGGAGGGCAACGCACCTGATGTCATAACTGGTACGTTTTTAGTTTCTAATATGCCGTATACTGCCTTGGTGGATATTGGATCTACTCATTCTTATGTTGTGTGCGCCATATCTGGGTCTTTGGGAGTGCATTCTGAGAAGATAGTGAGTGGGGTATCTGTGCTAAGTCCCTTAGGTCACTCGGTTAGGGGAGACAAGCTGTATAAGGATGTACCCTTAGAAACTCAAGGTAGGATCTTTCCTGGCGATCTAATGGAGTTGCCGTTTGGAGAGTTTGACATCATTCTGGGAATGGACTGGCTTGTTAAGCATAAGGCGACTCTGGACTGTGCTGCTAAGCGAATGGTGCTAAGGACCACAGAAGGGGATGAGGTTATGGTGATAGGTGAACGAAGGGACTATTTGTCTAATGTGATATCAGCATTGAGGGCTGAAAAGTGGATTCGGAAAGGTGGTGAGGCCTATTTGGCCTTTGTAAGTCAAACAGATGTAGAGGGGCTGACAGTGGATAAGGTTAGAACTGTAAAAGAGTTCCAAGATGTCTTTCCGGAGGAGCTTCTGGGATTGCCTCCAAACCGAGAAGTTGAATTTGGAATCGACCTGTTGCCTAGGACAGCACCAGTGTCCATTACACCATATAGGATGGCACCGAAGGAGTTAGTGGAGTTAAAGACACAAATTCAAGAATTGTTGGATAGGGGCTTTATTAGGCCAAGTGTGTTTCCATGGGGAGCA
The DNA here is from genome assembly GCF_007990345.1 of Gossypium hirsutum. Classification (NCBI taxonomy): domain Eukaryota; kingdom Viridiplantae; phylum Streptophyta; class Magnoliopsida; order Malvales; family Malvaceae; genus Gossypium; species Gossypium hirsutum. The sequence continues at coordinate 65,294,405 of NC_053424.1, read as the reverse complement.
CCGGTGCTATTCGTGAAGAAGAAGGATGGGACGATACGTATGTGCATTGATTATCGCCAGTTGAACAAACTGACGATTAAGAATAAGTACCCTCTGCCAAGGATTGACGATCTGTTTGACCAGCTTAAAGGAGCTTCTGTATTTTCCAAGATCGATCTTCGATCTGGATATCATCAGTTAAGGGTCAATGAGGCAGATATTCATAAGACAGCATTCAGGACTCCTATGGTCATTATGAGTTTCTAGTTATGCCATTTGGACTAACAAACGCTCCTGCAGCGTTTATGGATCTGATGAATCGTGTGTTCCAACCATTTCTGGATCGGTTCGTGGTCGTCTTTATTGACGATATTCTGGTATATTCTGAGACTGAAGCAAAACATGATGAGCATCTCCGCACGGTGTTGCAAGTGTTAAGGGAGAAGGAACTTTATGCGAAGTTCAGCAAGTGTGAGTTCTGGTTGAGGGAGGTAACCTTTTTGGGGCATGTGGTCTCTGCAGAGGGGATTAGAGTGGATCCTCGAAAGATTGAAGCAATTTTGGAATGGAAGCCACCTAGGTCAGTTTTAGAAATTCGAAGTTTCCTAGGATTGGCAGGTTACTACAGAAGGTTTGTGGAAGGTTTTTCTGTGATGGCAGCACCTCTCACAAAACTCATAAGGAAAGGAGTACCCGTTTGTATGGACGAAGAAGTAGCAAGAAGCTTTTGAGAGGTTGAAGAAAGTTCTGACTGAAGCACCTGTTTTAATTCAACCAGAGTCTGGGAAAGATTTTACTGTGTACAGTGATGCATCACACGTAGGTTTGGGTTGTGTGTTGATGCAAGAGGGTAAGGTGGTTGCTTATGCGTCTCGACAACTTAAGCCTCACGAAGGGAACTATCCCACTCATGATTTGGAGTTAGCAGCAGTGATCTTTGCACTTAAAATCTGGAGACATTACTTGTATGGAGAAAGGTGTATTATATACACAGATCATAAGAGTCTCAAGTATTTGCTGACTCAGAAGGAACTGAACCTTAGGCAAAGGAGATGGATCGAGTTGCTTAAGGATTATGATTGTTCAATCGAATATCACCTAGGCAAGGCTAATGTGGTAGCCGATGCTCTAAGTCATAGAGCTGTATCTGATCTGAGAGCAATGTTTGCTCGTCTAAGTCTGTATGATGATGGATGTCTGTTGGCTAAATTGCAAGTGAGGCCAACCTGGGTGGATCAGATTAAGGAAAAGCAGTTGAAAGATGAGTCTTTGGTCCCTCGTTTTCAACAAGTTAAAGAAGGGGAAACTTCTGAGTTTGGGATAAATGATGATGGGGTTCTGTGTTTTCGAGGTAGAATTTGTGTTCCGAAGGACTTTGACTTGAGACAGTCAATTTTGAAGGAAGCTCATGGGGGACTTTGTGCCATGCATCCTGGAGGGAATAAGTTGTACCATGACTTGCGAGAACTGTATTGGTGGCCTGGACTTAAGCGAGAGGTAACAGAATTTGTGGGGAAATGTCTGGCATGCCAGCAAGTGAAAGCTGAGCATCAGTTACCTTCTGGATTATTGCACCCAGTAAAAATACCACTTTGGAAGTGGGAGAGGGTAACCATGGACTTTGTGAGTGGGCTACCCTTGACACCATCGAAGAAAGACTCGATATGGGTGATTGTGGATAGGTTGACCAAGTCGGCTCATTTTATACCTGTTCGCACAGACTTTTCTCTTCAGAAGTTAGCCAAGTTGTATGTGGCGGAGATTGTGCGACTGCATGGAGTTCCGGTTTCGATTATCTCTGATCGGGATCCTAGATTCACATCTCAGTTTTGGCAAAAGTTGCATGAGGCGTTGGGAACGCGATTAAACTTTAGTACGGCTTTCCATCCCCAAACTGATGGTCAGTCGGAAAGAGTTATTCAGATTCTGGAAGACATGTTGAGGGGATGTGTTATTGATTTCCGAGGTAGTTGGGAGGATTACCTGCCTTTGGCAGAGTTTGCATACAACAATAGTTATCAGTCGAGTATTCGAATGGCACCTTATGAAGCACTGTATGGGCGAAGGTGTCGAACACCTAGTTGTTGGACTGAACTGGGGGAGCGACAAGTTCTTGGACCTGAGTTGGTAGCAGATACTGAGGATAAGGTCAACTTAATTAGAGATCGGTTAAAGGAAGCGTCTGATAGGCAAAAGTCGTATGCAGATCTGAAGCGTAAAGAGATTGAATACTCAGTGGGCGATATGGTTTTCTTGAAGGTTTCACCTTGGAAGAAGATACTAAGGTTTCGTAAGAAGGGCAAGTTGAGTCCGCAGTTCATTGGGCCTTATCGTATTTTGAAGCGAGTCGGCCCAGTGGCTTATCAGTTGGAATTGCCTTCAGAGTTAGACAGGATTCACGATGTTTTTCACGTCTCCATGTTAAGGCGCTATCGTTCTGACCCTACTCATGTCGTGCCGGTTGCAGAAATTGAGGTGCAAACTGATTTGACCTTCGAGGAGGAGCCTGTACAAATATTGGATCGAGACGTTAAGGTTCTGAGGAGGAAATCTGTACCATTAGTGAAAGTGCTTTGGCGTAACCATGGCAGAGAAGAAGCTACTTGGGAGCCAGAGGAGGCAATACAACAACAATACCCTCATCTGTTCGGATCAGGTAAATTTTGAGGACGAAATTTCTTTAAGGAGGGTAGAGTTGTAACGCCCCAAATTTTTGGGAATTCTGAAAAAAAATTGTAAAATTAAAAATTCTGTGTTCTGCTTGTTAAGTGTAGGTTTAATTGTGATAGTGGGCCTCTAGAAGGCCCAAGCTTAGGATAACACGATAGTTTTAATTAATTTTAATTCCATAAGAGAAAGGGGTTCTGGTAAAGTGGGCTTTGAGGAATTAATTGTGTAAAATAGATCACAAGGAAGCAAGTGGTGAAGTGGCAAGTGACGCCACAGGGAAGGCTATAAGTGGCGTGTGGAAGCTAGGAAGGACCCAGGTTCAAGTCACAATGACAGCAAATCAAGGGATTAATTTTTATGAACAAAAAGGTAAGTAGTGGAACTGAAGTAAAAGTCTGTCAGGAGGAGTTTGAGTTGCTCAGAAGATTGAGTAAGGAGGGGATAAGGGAGAGGATTTAGGAGCTGATCAAGGAGGATGGTGTTGGCTGAATAGTGGACTCTTGAGGAGCAAGAGTTGGCCGGCCAAGGGTTTCTTTAGGGGGTAAATTTTGGCTAGGTCAAAGGCTAGGTATAAATTCGGCATTTGGGAGTGTTGTGCCGTTTTTTTTCTTTCCTGACCATTCTTCCTTCTCTTCCTTTCTTTTCTTTTCTTCTTCTATCCATCTATCTTCCTTCTTCTTTCCCCCATAGCCGAATCCTTCCATTATTCTATTCATCTCCACGTTCTTATCATTGTTCTTAAGCCTTATACACAAAAGCTGAAATCCCGAAAGCTTGATTCTTCTTGTGCCGATTTCTTATAACCAAAACCACATCTCTTCTCTTCATCATTTGTGGCCGATTCACCAGCCCTCTAAAACTTCAAGTTTTGACAACAAGACCATAGCAAAACCCTTTCGTTTTACCTTTCTAAAAACAAGTTGCAAAAAGCCGAAAACCCCACATTAAAAGGGACTTGGCCGAATACTAAAGTCACTGAAAACCCGACTTTTGTTATCACCTGAGGGCTTAGATCTACATCAGGATCGAGTGGGAAACTCATTGGAATCATTCACTAAGGAATCGGTGGTAAGTCTTCTCCAAAACTTAGTCTTCTTACATATTTTAGGAAAAGCCGAAATCCCTAAAAGTTAGGGAGGTGGTCGATTTGGACTTGTAACCCTGAGGGGTCGTAGTAACTATTTTGTTTTGGTAATAGCGTGATTTAGAGGCGGTTGATCAAGGGCTTGGACAGGTGGAAGGATCAGATCTTTGGAGTTAACCATCTTTCGACAGTAAGGTAAGAGCAATAAGGGTTTTAGGCATGTTTGGCCGAATGTGGTAGGGGACTATATACTCAATCTTATTTCGAAATTTGGAGTAATATTAAGTGATTCAATTGTAGGCAGTTCGTGTGTAGATCTCGTCGAGGAAATCCCAAAAATAGGTGTGTAACTGACACCCTCTCATAGGCTAGATCGACAAAAGCCGAAAAGTCGAAATGCCGAAAAGCCGGTATTTTGGGAGTCTGCGAATGCTCGTAAGACGTATGGGTAATTATTACTGGTAATCGAAAGTGATAAAACTGCAGTACGCGCGATTTCGTGCGTTTTGATATTTTGGGCTTAATGGGCCAAAACTGGGTTAATGGGCCAACGGGCCCAATTCGGTAAGAACACTCGGTAAGTGTTTCTGGCTAAACGTAATGGCTATGATAGGCATGGAAACCTTAGAAATAGTTAGATGTGCTATTATACCCCTATGTATGCAAAATGACCTGTATACCCCTAGGGTTAATTTTATCTGAAAATCGTGATGAATTAAATTTGTATGATGTGTGCCATGAATGTATATCTGTTGCATAGGGACATGGGCTATATTATGGAGGAAGCGTCCTGGTGGCTATGCCACAAATTATCTACTCTGGTGGCCCTGCCACATATATCTGTTCTGGTGGCACTGCCACAAAATATCTATATCTGGTGACTCTATCACATTTTTGTATCTGGCAGCCATGCTGCATATTTCTGTGGTGTGTAGAGGTTGGGTGGGTCGAGTAGTCTCCCCACATGGTGAAAGGATGGTATGGGGGTGTATGTGGTTGGATATGGTTGGGTTTCTGCATAAGCATGATATATCTGTTCGGGTCTGTTCTGGGCCTATGGGCTTTATTCTGATATCTGTTCTGGGCTGAGGCAACTTATTCTGTCTCTGTGGTTTGAACTGATTTAGGCCATGGTTGGGTTGAATTACACACTGAGTTTCCCAAAACTCACCCCCTATTTTCATCCTCGCAGGTAATCCTCAACCATAGTGGGCTTGGAGCTGTGAGAGATTCGGACTGGCCACATGTTTCTACGAACCTGGTTTCTTTCTGGTGAACTAGACGTCCTTTTAATTTCATTTATGGTTTTGGGTTTTAAATGTAATAAGGCCGCTTAACTATTTTTATGGTTTTGTTTTACTTTTATTATTTTATTTTATTATGATGAAAAACTATGATAACTAAGGAAAATGGGTTAGCTTTAGGACGCGTTTTCAAAAACATTAAGTGATTTCAAAATAACACGATTACAAGTAAGATTTCCGCTAAGCAAACTTTTTCAAACTTAATCACTTTATTAGGATGGACTTAACCCAATGGTTTTCTCACAATTATACGAGATGTTAGAGTGTGGCAATGGCGGTGTGCATGTCTAGGATTGGATCCGAAGGGAGCTTGGTACTTAAGCTATCCGACAGACTCACCTCCTCTTTTTTCTGGTTTCCTACCTGGTGCACAGCTCCCATTCACTTTAACCTATATTAAAAGTATCTTTTACAACACCAATAAGGTTTCCCAAACTAAGTAATACGGAATGTTTTGTATGCATCAATGTGGCGCACCGGATCCGGTCATAACGTCTAGGCCGGGTTTGGGGTGTTACATTCTATTAGTTAAAGGTATCTATTAGCTATGAAATTAAATTGTTAAGGAATTTAAATGGTAATTAGACCATTTTGATTGTTAGTGGACTTACATGGACATTAAATAGGTGATTTTAAGGTTAATAATAAAGGTTAAATAAGTAGTTTGGTAAATAAGTAAAGTAAGATAAGGAGAAAAACATAATTTATCATCATTTTACTTCATCTTCACCGAAATTTAACATTGAAAAAGCCATGGTTAGGGTTTGAGAGCTTCTGTCACTTGTTTGGCTAGCATGTAAGTGAAATTTCATCTCATTTTTAATGATTTTTATGTTTTTGAAGTCGTTGTAACTTAATCTAGCTAGCCGAGGGACTAATTTGCAAAATTGTTAAAGGGTTAGGGTTTTTCCATGGATGTATTTGTGTGGTTTTTGAAGTTTTATGGAAGAAAATGAATCTTTTTTCTTAAATAAATAACTTTTGTAAAGTGATTTTTGATGAAATTATCATTTAGGGACTTATATGTTAAAGTAGTAAAATATCATGATGAAATTGTGAATTGATAATTTATGTAGGTTGATAGGAGTCCCTAGGTGAATCAGCAAGCATGATATAAGGATGAAATTGCATAAATGTTAATTTATGACTTAAGGACTAAATTGTAAAGAAGTTAAAATATTAGGGATAAAAATGTAATTTTGCAAAAGTATGAATTTTGGATTGAATTGAATAGAATGAATCTTAAATGGATTGAATTTACATATTTAGATCAAGCCTCGTCGTGATCTATATTGAGGAAAATATAACGTCTCAGATTAGTGATCATATATCGACTTATTTAAAATCGAGGTAAGTTTCTAATAGTCCAGTTTAGACCCTAGTCAAAACAGTGGTTTTGGCACCACAAATCTGAGGTCAAAAAAATATTTTAATATTATTTTTCGTGTTTTCAATATTTGGTTAGACATGTGTGAAAGTTTCGTAATAAAATTTGATCGTTTGTGTACTTAATTTAGAAAAAGGACCTAATCGCGTAAAATGTAAAAGTGGCTAGTTATTTGTTAAAAGTGTCCAATTTCTTTGGTTTATTAAATGTGAGGTCCTTATTATGTTATTAGATCATTGATATATTAAATGGACATTGTTGGACATCCATTATAAGTTTAAATGTTTTTTATATTAAGGCTAAATTGGTAAAATGGCTATTATAATGTTTATAATAAAACAAAGGCATAAAATGGATCCATTATTCATCATCTTTGCTGAAATAAAGAAGAAAAAAAAGATTTCATGGCTATTTAGGGTTTCGACACTTTGAGCTTGAATTTAGGTATGTGTTTTGATCCATTTTTGATAATTTTTATGTTTTTGGGATTGTTGCTTAATATACTACCTAGCCCGTGTAATACCTCAATTTTGCCTGGCCCATTGGAATCCAAGGCATAGTCCAAATATCAAAATAATAATAATAAAAGTCTTTTTAATAGTCCTTTTACAAATGTTAAAACCCAATAACCCACCTAAACCTACCCATTACAATACCCATGACCCAACAAACCGTGAGCCTACCCAGCAGGCCCACTATTACTACCCAAAACCCCAAAGTAGTCCCGTAGCCCAAATACACAGATCCATCAGCCAAACTTAACCCAATACCTAACCCGACCTAACAGATCTAAACCATCCCTACCCGTTACAGACCCAAACTCTCAGAGGCCCAAAATTTAGAAGCATTCGGCTAGGGTTAGAAACCCTAGCCCTCTCCTCGCACCGCAAGCACCAAACGAAGGTCCCCTTTATCTCCGCCAGAGATCTTATGATTACCTGCAAAAAAAGGAAGAGAAAACAGCAAAGGAAAGAAGCAAAACACGGCAAGAAATAGGAAAGATTTTTATACCAAATTTGTATCGGTTAACAGTGGCTATAAAGCCCAGATCTAAACATTGTAATGGGGAGAGTTTTTTTTGGTTTTAAACACACATGTACAAACAATATAGAAGAAATAAAAACTCACGACAGATTCAAAGGTTTTATTGTTTTTATTCTCTATTATTTCCTTCTATTTTTTATTTATATATATACATGTATTTTTAATATAACAGACGATCCAAAAACAGATTTGAAAATCAAAGGGAAAACAGTTCATTTTTTTAAGTTGTAATACAAAAAAAATACTTTTTAAAATAAAGAGGAGAAGTACTACCTGTGTTTTGACTGCAAGAGGAAGGATTTTTGGCCTTCCAACCACCGTGCATGGCAGCGCGTGGGCACCTGGAGCGGTGGCCATCGGCCGTTGTTGGAACTCAGGCCAGAGGACGGGGAAGAGGGTTTCAGAGTTTTTTTGGTTTTTTTTAAAACGGGGTGTTAGAAATGAAATTTAAAATTAAAATTTAACTTATATAGGGCCCAGGATCCGACCCGATCCGACCCGGAGGGTCCGCGTGTTTTAAAAAAAGGGATATTTATCCCTTTAGTCCTTCTGTCTTTTCATCTTTTAAATTAAGTTTATTGCAATTTTTAATTTTTGCCCACTATTTTTATTTTGATTTCAATTTGATCCCCGACCCTTTTAAACACAGAATTAAAACACTGCCGTTTTGGGAATAGGGCGTTTTGCCCAATGAGTCCCTTTCGTTTTACGCGTGTTTTAATTAGGACCTTAATTCAGCTTTATTTTTTTAAATTTGCCCTGTAACTTTATTGAACTTCAAATCTAACCCTATATATTTATTTTTATTATCATTATATATATTTTTTATATTGTTATTTGTTTTATTTTTAACCTTATTTTTATATTATATATTATATAATTATTTTATTATATATTATTTATATTATTATTTATTATATATTATTTTTCACAAATTATTATTATTTTACATTATTATTTATATATTATTATGTCATTTTTTATATTATTATACATTTTTATCTATATATTATTATCATTAAAGGTTTTTAACTTGTATTATATACTTATTTTTATTTATATGTTAATAATTACTTTATTTATATTCTATTGTTACACATTTTGAAGATATTATAATATTATAATTTGTATAATACATATATTTCATCATTAATTACTTATTTTATATTATTCTAAACTTATATTTATATATATGTTATATAATTATTTCATTATAAATATAAATTCTTTTACATATTTGATATTTTATACATTATTTTTCTAAACCAATATATTTTATATTTTTTATATAATTATTATTCTTATAAATATATTTTTTATTATATATTATATTTTAAATTTATTATTAAATATCACATTTTTTTATTATATGCTCATTCTATTTATCAATTGTTTATATTATACATATATTTTTAAAACTTATGTTTTTTATTATTATACAATATTTGTTTTTACTTTAGAATTAATGTATTATTGTTATGTTATGTATTTTATATGTTATGTAATATCTTAGACTTTTATAATTTATTTTCAAATGCATGTTTTTATATATATGTACATTGATATATTGTATTATATGCATCATTTCATTTATTAATCCATTCATGTGTACATTAAATTATTGGATTGTATATTTTATATTTTATGTAGATTCTATTTATCCATTTTCTATGCATGTCATCTATTTTTACTCATACATATTTTACACATTAATATTTACCATGTTTTTTATATTATTTAATGTTTTATTTATGATATATTGTATATAATTAGTGCATTTATTATGTTTTCTTTTGGGTATATTCCTATTTGCTTAGTATGATTATTTTTATTATTCTATTTTGCCCTCTATATATAGTGATTGCATTTGTATAAAGTGTTATAATATTTTGTAATATACATTATTTGAATATCTATGTTTTGTAATACAGAATTGTCACTCTAAAAGGTCATTTAAAACAATATTTAAAAGTTTTATAAAAATAAAAGCAATGCTTGATGTTTGGAAACTTCGAGAAAGGTAGTGCCCTAACTTACTGGGTTGCCACTTTTTTCGTTGAGTTCAAATAGTCAAGCACCTTTCTAAAATTTTTTAAAGGATTTCAAAATACGAGGAACTGTCTTGAAATTTCAAAGCGTTGTATCCAAACTTACTGGATATGACGTTTTGACGTCTCAAGATAGGGATTTTTAAAAATGGTTAGCTTAGTCTGGAATGTCTTAAAATAGTGCGTCCTAACTTATTGGATGTAATATTTTGATTCATTTGATACAAGTGAACCCTAATTTTCGAAATCAAAATATTGTAAAGAGGATTACATCTTAAATTTTTGTTAAATTTCCGACATTAAGGACATTTTGATAATCAATTAGGTACCAATTTTTGGGCGTTACGAGGGTGCTAACCCTTCGTCGTACGTAACCGGCTCCCGAACCCATTTTCTGATTTTGTAGACCAAAACTAATGATTTTAAAATAAAATGTTTTAAAGGTGATCCAATCACACCTAAAAAGATTGGTAGCGACTCCTGTTTTCGTTTTTAAAGTCGAACCCCGTTTTTTAAAACCTCTTAAAAATGTTCCGACAACCCATGCTTCAATTCATGAAATTGATGATGAATTTGAGTTATGCCATTGATGAAATTGTGAGCTTTGTGATGTTAGTTGATAGAAAATGAAAGATATGTGTTAGATTACTATGTTTTGTATTGGGATTTTTGATGAATTTGAGTATTTTGGACTAAATTGTGAAATTTGTAAATTGAGGGACTAAAATGTGAAATAAATGAAAGATATGGGCCTATATGAACTTCATGAATATTTGGCCAAGTATGGGTATAAAGAAATTTTGTGTATTTTGTGATTTTCGGAAATAAGGACTAAAGTGTTAAAATGTGGAAATGTGAGGGCTAATTTGTAAAATGCCCTAAATATGTGTATATGGATTGAATTGAATGATTTGTTGAATAAAAGAGTTAAATTTGAATTTATATAGATCAAGAACCAAAAAAAACGAAATTAGATTGGGGAAAGTCGAAAGTCGTTGAATAGTCATTCGTTTTCGTTCATTTCCATACGAGGTAAATCTATATAAAAATAACTGTGTTTGAATTGATTTATTCATGTTATATGATATTGAATTGTGATGAATGGTTATAGAAGCTCAATATGTGAAATTGAGAAAATTTCGATAATGTGATGACGTCCGAAAGTCCGTTACGAACCATAGGAATAGTTAGGATACATATGTCATGATATAGGATTCCGATATGTGTTTTCATGTAAGACCACGTCTGGAATGTTGGCATCGATTTGAGATTTACATGTAAGACCATGTTTGGGACATCGGCATCATATTTGATTTCGTGTAAGACCCTGTCTGGGACAGTGGCATCGATATTTGATTACATGTAAGACCACATATAGGACGTTGGCATTGTACGAGCCTTCCGAGCTATCCACGTATCCTATTTAATTTCGTATGGTTCAATAGGCATTTTGAGAAATACGTGATTCAATGAATAAATAACTGACTCAGGTACGTGGAGATGTTTTGGAAATGTTTTGGTTGCATTTTGAGTTATCAAATGTGGTTTTAAAAGCTTATGTATATAGGGTGGCAAAATGGCTTTTCAAGTAGCCTATTTTTGTCTAGACAGGCAGAGACACGGGCGTGTGTCTCAGCTGTGTCTGACACACAGTCATGTGTCCCCTAGGATAGTCCTACAATTTAAAGTAAGTCTCGAGCATGGCTTAGACACATGGGCATGTTTGGTGGCCATGTGAGCCACACAGCCTTTACACATGGGCGTGTGTGGTCATTTCGAAGGGTACACGGGCTAAAAACACGGGTTTGTGGTTAGCCGTGTACCCAAGTCAGTTTCGACCATGGCCAAGGCACACGGGCATGTCTCCGGCCGTGTGGTACAAGTCAGTACGTATGCCCTGTTTTGCCACGGCCCAGACACACGGGCGTGTCTAATGCCGTGTGAGGCACACAGCCTGTTCACACAGGCATGTGACTTGTGATTCCAAGGATTTTTTTCTAAGTGTCTAGAAACTTTTATACAAGATCGGTTTAGTCCCAAACCTTCTCCAAAGTATGTTTAAGGTCTCGTGGACCTAAGGAAGGGTCTTTATTTGATATTTGAATATGATATGATGATGCATGACTTTTGATTGTGAAATGATTGTGAAATGTTCCGATTTGTCTAGTAATGCCTCATAACCCTAGTCCGGCGACTGATATGGGTTAGGGGTGTTACAAAGTTCATATGTTTAAATAATATTTTAATGTTATTTGACTTAAATGCTATTATGATATTTATCATATCATGTTACAACAGAAATCCAATGACGTTACGATGAGTATCGAGCTCCATTTGAACCCTAGGAATGTATAGGATACAAATGAAATGTCATTAAGGTTATCATATTTCGGGTGCTGGTCCTAAATGTCCTACCGATTGCTAAGTATCGGCATTTGTTGCGTATACTCATCACCTTGTGTGAGTGGCATCGTGAAGCTACATTTCGATCGTCAGCTTGTGTGAGCAGATCCATTTATTGCTCGAGTGAGGATCGACGTAAAGGAAATGAAAAAGGAATGGTTTCAACCATATGTTTAACACAATTTATGTGAGCTTCCTGCGTATCTGCTATTACTCTAAGTGGTTCAACGAGCATGTAAAGGGAAGGAACGGTAAGTGTTCCGATTGATTCTATCATGAATTTATGGAAAGGTATGAATTATTGATGATCAAAGTATGTATAACAATGTTTATGGGAAGTTTTAATTCAAATGTGCTAAGTTCATGAAATCTATCTTACCATGTGATAATTCTTCTAAGTTATGTGATTAATCACTAACCTGTGTTGTTGATGATGCTTAAGCTTGTCCCAAGCTACGTTGCATTGGTTCATATCTATTTTATAAGATTTTGCATTGAAATGGTAAGTTACGTTCATGATTTACGAACTTACTAAGCATTATATGCTTACGTTGTTTTTCTTTCCTATATGTTATAGATTATTAGAAGCTCGATCGGTTTGGAAGCTTTTCGGAGACCTCTCACACTATCCAGGGATTATATTGATAGATTTTGATATTTTGGTCATGGTTATGATGGCATGTATAGGTGAACTTGTGTCTAATGGTTAGTTGATGTTTATGACATATACTATTTCTTTGAATTTGTGGTACTTATGGTATTTTGAGGCCTTGATGGTTGATGTTAATATTGCGACAGCCCTAATTTGACCCTAGTCAGAATGTGGTTTCGGGACAACAAAACCGAGTCATAAAATTTAAAAAAAATTAATTTTTATATCTTCTATGTGTGATAGTGCATGTGTGAAAAATTTGATGTTTTAATTTAGTCATATGAATGTGAATTTCACTTGAAAGGACTTAGTTGAGAAACTTAGAAAATATGTTAGGAAAATGTGTGAGGACCAAATAATTTTCAAAGTATGAAAGTTTGGGTTTGCATGGCAAAATGCCCAATATGCATTAAGTGGCCGGCCAAGTAATGATGTTCCTCCACTAAGTTTAATTTAATCATAATATTATATTGATAAGTGATTATAATATCATAAATAATATGAATAAAAAATAAAAATAGGAATAAAAGAAGAAATTAAAAATAAGTGTTCATCTTCTTCTTCTTGCAAAAACCGAAACAAAAGGAAAGAAAAAGAGAAATTACACTAAGGCATTCGGCACCCTCTTTTGCTAGTTGGAGTTGGAGTTGGAGCTCAAGATCAAAGGGAGCCAAGTTCGGCCAAAGGGAAAGCGAAAGCGGTTGAGTAGCCGATCGGAGTTGTTCATCTGACTAAAAAGGTAAGTTCTTAAGTAATTTAAGTTACGGTTAATATTGCACATAAATGACACAAAATAAGTTGGATAAGAAACCATGGTATGTACGAGTTTTTGAAAATTGAATGTGAGATTATTGACCTATCTATGATATTGTGGTAGCTATAGATAAGAAATTTCAGCACTATGTGTGCAAGGTTATGCGGCACTATGTGTACAAAAACTAAGTGACACTATGTGTGCGAGATTCCCTGGCACTATGTGTGGGAGAAAACGTGGCACTATGTGTGCGAATAAGTAAGAGCACTATGTGTGCGGACTTTCAAATCAAGCACTAAGTGTGCAATATCGATCGTGGAGAATTACTTGTGCAAATGAAAATTCATTAAAACATTAAATTGGGAGTAATGAAATGTGCATGGATACTAGACATGGGATTTGATTTTAATTTGTATATTAATATATAATGCTTAGGAAGAGAGAAAGAAGAGAAAGGTAATCGGCTCAATTAGTATATATATATATTTGAACAAAGATATAAAGTAGAGATAAATGAATCTAAACGGATTGGAGATTTAATTGATAGATGGAGCGGCTTGATTTGTGCTTATTTAAATAATTGGACATTGTATGTCATTTACATATATGCCAATGATTCGTATATGACATTTACCATGGTATTTTCAATTTGTGATTAAATGGTGTAGGAGTACATAGAGAATTCGGGTAAGTATGTACCAAATTCATAATGCGCGTATGTAACATAAGATTTCCTTGTGATATCATGTTTGAATTCGGCTAGTATTGGATTGAAATTTTATTTTTGTTAAGATAATCAGATTATTACATTCTTGAAATTTCTTAAGACTTATTGAGTTAATAACTCACATGGTGTGTTTATTGGTTTTGTATAGATCATCTTGTCGAGGAAAGCTTGGAACTATTACGAAGTCATCGCATCTTTTGACAACCTTTTTGGTACCTTTGTTTAAAACTCTAGTAGACATTATGGTATGTATAGGATAATATTTTGGGAGGTTGATATTTTGATCATATTGTATATATAAAGCCATGTGAATATGGCTAAAGTCCTATGTATGGATTTGATAATGGTTTATATATAAATCTTGAAGTGTTAATCAACTTGACATATAAGTTCATATTTGTGATATGAGTGTAATTATGTTATGCTTGAACTAACATATTAAGCAATTGGGATATATATTATGTATGGGTATTCGGTCAAGAGGAGAAATATCACGAAATGAATAGAAAAGTTTAGTTGTTGATGTTATTCATTTAAGCTCAAGACTTTACACTTTTACTCTTTTGTATGCGCATACTATAGAAGTCACTCATGGAAACATGCTATTACTGTTATAATTATTTAATTACATTGGATCTGAAATTATTGAAATTTAAAAGTGCAAATCTGATTCTTATGTACGCGAAACGTTTTATAGAAGAGTTGAGCAGGTTATGTTATGTGACCCTACTCCATCAATGGACACGGGTATTTGGGTATTACATTTTTATTTGGTATCAAAGCTAAGGTTTAGTCGATTCTAGGACTACCGTAACGCGTGTGAGTCTAGCTATACATGCCATAATGCTAGTATATGATAATGTGATGACTTCTGATGGTTGAAATTGTTTCTTTGATTAGTAAATGGAATCCACTCCAGAGAGAGCCTTAGCAGATGACGTTGAGAGTGTAGCGCCTGCTCCCGCGCAAGGGACAGCGCCTGTTGAACCTCAACCATCTGCAAGTAATCAAGATGATGGGGCTAAGCAAGCCTTCTTTACCATGATGAATGAGTGGGTTGCACAATATGCCCGAACAAACCCGACTGCTCAACAATTCCCGAATTTAAATAATGCTCCTCCGGTGCCTATAATACCAGCAACTACTGATCCTTTTAGGTTGAGTAAACCTCCTGTTGATTTGATTAGGAAGCGCGGGGCCGAGGAATTTTGAGCCACAGCTACTGATGACGCTGAAAGGGCTGAGTTTTGGCTTGATAATACCATCCGTGTTTTTGATGAGCTATCTTGCACACCCGATAAGTGTTTAAAGTGTGCCATATCCTTATTACGAGATTCGACCTAATATTAGTGGAGAACCTTGATTTCGATTGTTCCGAAGGAACGAGTTACTTGGGACTTCTTTCAGACGGAGTTTCATAAAAATTATATTAGTCAACGATTCATCGATCAAAAGCGTAAAGAATTTTTGGAGTTTAAACAAGGCCGTTTGACGGTATCCGAATATGAACGTGAGTTTGTAAGACTCATTCGATATGCTCAGGAGTGTGTAACTGATGAAGTTTCCATGTGCAAAAGATTTGAAGAGGGATTGAATGAAGATTTAAAGCTACTGGTGGGTATTCTAGAAATAAAAGAATTCGTAACACTGGTTGAACGAGCTTGCAAGGCTGAAGAGATTGGAAAGGAGAAAAAGAAAGCTGAATTTGAAACTAGAGACTTTCGTAAAAGATCAGCGGGTAAAAATTTTTTCTCGGCTGCAAAGAAGTTCAGGGACGATACTAACAGATCAAAGACGACTGCAGGAATTTCTATTAAGGAGCGACCATCAACGGACTCTCGAGCTACTTCGGTTGCTAGTGTTATCAACAATCGGCAAGAAAAACCCGAATGTCCACAGTGTGGAAGACGACATGTAGGTAAATGTTGGGGTAAGTCTATTAACAAAGCCTGTTATAGATGCGGTTCGTGGGATCATTACCTCCGAAATTGCATGGAACCTGATGAGAAAAATAGGGTGCAAGATGCGAGATCGAGTGGTGCAACAACTAGAGGTAGACCACCAAGAAATACAGGAGGCAAGAGTGGTAATCAGAGAGGGACTTCTGACACGACTGTTCGATCTGAGACCCGTGCCCCCGCCAGAGCTTATGCCATCCGTGCACGAGAGGAGGCATCCTCCCCTGATGTTATCACTGGTACATTCACTCTCTATAGTACTAGTGTGCTTGCTTTAATTGATCCTGGTTCGACTCATTCTTACGTATGTGAAACATTAGCGTCCAGTAAGACGCTACCTGTTGAGTCTACTGAGTTGGTGATACGAGTGTCAAACCCTCTGGGTCAGTATGTGTTAGTTGATAAGGTATGCAAGAGACGTTTATTGATAATTAAAGATTTCTGTTTTCCGGCGGATCTGATGCTGTTACCCTTCAACGAATTCGATATTATTCTCGGAATAGACTGGTTAACCGAACATGACGCTGTGGTAAATTGCAAGCGAAAGACTATAGACTTGAGATGTTCGAGTGGTGAAATGATTCGAGTTGAGTCTAGTGATCTGAGTGGGTTACCGGCAGTGATATCTTCTGTGTTAGCTCGAAAATATGTGAGAAAGGGTTATGAAGCTTATCTTGCATATGTACTGGATAGCAAAGTATCGGAATGAAAGCTCGAGACTGTGCCTGTAGTTTGTGAGTATCCAGAAGTGTTTCTTGAGGAATTATCGGGATTGCCACCTGTTAGAGAAGTAGAGTTCGGCATAGAATTGGTTCTGGGTACAACACCAATTTCGATCGCTCCGTATCGTATGGCACCGACCGAGTTAAAAGAATTGAAAGCTCAATTGCAAGAGTTGACCAACAAAGGTTTTGCGTGACCCAGCTTCTCACCCTGGGGTGCTCCAGTTCTGTTCGTGAAAAAGAAAGACGGAACTATGCGAATGTGTATTGATTATCGTCAGCTCAATAAAGTGACGATAAAGAATAAATATCCATTGCCGCGGATAGATGACTTATTTGACCAGTTGAAAGGAGCTTCCGTGTTTTCGAATATTGATTTGCGATCTGGCTATTATCAGTTGCGAGTTAGAGATTCTGACGTTCCTAAAACTGCTTTCAAGAGATTTTGATGTTCCTAAGACTACTTTCAAAACGAGATATTGACACTATAAGTTTTTAGTGATGCCGTTTGGGCTCACTATTGCCCCTGTAATTTTCATGGATTTGATGAATCGGGTATTCAGACAGTATTTAGATCGATTTGTAGTAGTGTTCATAGATGATATTCTGATTTATTCTCACAATGATTCCGAACACGTTGAACACTTGAGGTTTGTACTTCAGATTTTGCGAGATAATCAGTTGTATGTAAAATTCAGTAAATGTGAATTCTGGTTAAGGGAGGTCAGCTTTCTGGGACATGTTGTATCCGCTTCGGGTATTAGAGTTGATCCGAATAAAATTTCAGCCATTCTTGATTGGAAACCTCTGAGGAATGTTTCTGAAGTTCGGAGCTTTCTGGGACTCGCTGGGTACTATCAACGATTCGTTAAAGGTTTCTCGATGATCGCAACACCGTTGACGAAACTACTCCGGAAAGATATCAAGTCTGAGTGGTCAGAGAAGTGTCAGACAAGTTTCGACCAGCTGAAAACCCTTTTGACGGAGGCTCCTGTGTTAGTTTAGCCAGAGTCTAGTAAAGAGTTCGTAGTCTACAGTGATGCTTCTTTGAACGGTTGGGTTGTGTGTTGATGCAGGAGGGTAGAGTTGTTACGTATGCTTCGAGACAACTAAAGCCTCACGAGAAAAATTATCCAACTCATGATATCGAGCTAGCTGCGATTGTGTTTGCTCTTAAAATTTGGCGTCATTACTTGTTTGGAGAGAAATGCCATGTTTATACTGATCATAAAAGCCTAAAATGTTTAATGACTCAGAGAGACTTGAATCTGAGACAATGACGGTGGATTGAATTATTAAAGGATTACGAAATTGTCATTGATTATCATCTAGGTAAGGCAAACGTGGTGGCTGATGGCCTAAGTCGAAAATATCTATTTGCTCTTCGAGCAATGAATGTACATCTGTCTATTTCCACTGATGATGTGCTAGTAGCGGAATTAAAAGCAGAACCTATGTTAATACGGCAAATTTGTGAAGCACAGAAAATCAATGACGAATTGGTTGCTAAACGAGCTCAATGTGATTCTAATACGGGTTCAGAGTTTCAAATTGGCGACAATGATTGTTTAAGACTTAGAGGTCGATTATGTGTCCCGAGAAATTCAGAACTTACTTCAATGATTTTGAGTGAGGCCCATAGTAGCCGAATGTCGGTCCATCCTGGTAGCACGAAAATGTACAATGATCTAAAAAGACAATATTGGTGGCATGGTATGAAAAGAGACATTTCCGACTTTGTTTCTAAATGTTTGATATGTCAACAAGTGAAAGCGGAGCATCAGGTGCCTTCGGGATTACTACAGCCGATTATGATACCTGAGTGGAAATGGGATCGAGTAACGATGGACTTTGTATCTAGTTTACCATTGACGCAGAGCAAGAAAGACTCAATCTGGGTTATTGTTGATAGATTGACAAAGTCCGCTCATTTTATCCCTGTTCGTACGGATTTTTCACTCGATAGATTGGCAGAATTATATGTTTCTCAAATTGTTCGACTACATGGAGTACCTACTTCTATTGTTTCTGATAGAGACCCTAGATTTACATCCCGATTCTGGAGAAAATTGCATGGAGCGTTGGGTACTAAGTTACATTTTAGCACTACTTTCCATCCCCAGACAGATGGCCAATCTAAACGAGTTATTCAGATACTCGAAGAGATGTTGAGATGTTGCATTCTCGAGTTCAGTGGTTCGTGGGAACGATATTTACCTTTGATTGAATTCGCATACAACAATAGCTTCCAATCAAGTATCAAGATGACACCGTACGAGGCTTTATATGGTCGTAAATGCCACACACCACTGTATTGGACCGAACTCAGTGAAAATAAGATATACGGGGTTGATTTGATCAGAGAAGCTGAAGAAAAAGTGAAAGTGATTAGTGATAGTTTGAAAGCAGCATCGGATCGTCAGAAATCATATGCAGATTTGAAATGCAAAGATATTGAGTATCAAATTGGTGATAAATTATTTTTAAAGGTCTCACCCTGGAAAAAAATACTCCGATTTGGCCGTAAGGGCAAATTGAGCCCAAGATTTATTGGACCATACGAGATAGCAGAACGGATAGGGCCAGTTGCTTACAAATTGGTTCTGCCACCTGAACTCGCAAAAATTCATAATGTGTTCCATGTATCGATGCTTAGACGGTATAGATCTGATCCTTCACATGTGGTTAATTAATCTGAAATTGAGATTCAATCGGATTTGAGCTATGAGCAAGACCGATTAGTATCTTAGCTCAGGAAGTGAAAGAATTATGGAATAAGAAGATTTCTTTAGTAAAAGTGTTATGGGTCAAACATGGAGTAGAAGAAGCTACTTGGGAGCTCGAAGACTCTATGAAAGAATATTATCCGAGTTTATTCACTGGTAAGATTTTCGAGGACGAAAATTTCTAAGTGGGGGAGAGTTGTGACAGCCCTAATTTGACCCTAGTCAGAATGTGGTTTCGGGACAACAAAACCGAGTCATAAAATTTAAAAAAATAATAATTTTTATATCTTCTATGTGTGATAGTGCATGTGTGAAAAATTTGATGTTTTAATTTAGTCATATGAATGTGAATTTCACTTGAAGGACTTAGTTGAGAAACTTAGAAAATATGTTAGGAAAATGTGTGAGGACCAAATAATTTTCAAAGTATCAAAGTTTGGGTTTGCATGGCAAAATGCCCAATATGCATTAAGTGGCCGGCCAAGTAATGATGTTCCTCCACTAAGTTTAATTTAATCATAATATTATATATATAAGTGATTATAATATCATAAATAATATGAATAAAAAATAAAAATAGGAATAAAAGAAGAAATTAAAAATAAGTGTTCATCTTCTTCTTCTTGCAAAAACTGAAACAAAAGAAAAGAAAAGGAGAAATTACACTAAGGCAATCCAGCACCCTCTTTTGCTAGTTGGAGCTGGAGTTGGAGCTCAAGATCAAAGGGAGCCAAGTTCGGCCAAAGGGAAAGCGAAGGCAATTTGAGTAGCCAGTCGGAGTTGTTCATCCGACTAAAAAGGTAAGTTCTTAAGTAATTTAACTTGCGGTTAATATTGCACATAAATGACACAAAATAAGTTGGATAAGAAACCATGGTATGTACGAGTTTTTGAAAATCGAATGTGAGATTATTGACCTATCTATGATATTGTGGTAGCTATAGATAAGAAATTTCAGCACTATGTGTGCAAGGTTATGCGACACTATGTGTGCAAAAACTAAGTGGCACTATGTGTGCGAGATTACATGACACTATGTGTACGAGAAAACGTGGCACTATGTGTGCGAATAAGTAAGAGCACTATGTGTGTGGACTTTCAAATCGAGCACTAAGTGTGCAATATCGATCGTGGAGAATTACTTGTGTAAATGAAAATTAATTAAAACATTAAATTGGGAGTAATGAAATGTGCATGGATACTAGACGTGGGATTTGATTTTAATTTGTATATTAATATATAATGCTTAGGAAGAGAGAAAGAAGAGAAAGGTAATCGGCTCAATTAGTATATATATATATTTGAACAAAGATATAAAGTAGAGATAAATGAATCTAAATGGATTGGAGATTTAATTGATAGATGGAGCGGCTTGATTTGTGCTTATTTAAATAATTGGACATTTTATGTCATTTACATATACGCCAATGATTTGTATATGACATTTACCATGGTATTTTCAATTTGTGATTAAATGGTGTAGGAGTACATAGAGAATTCGGGTAAGTATGTACCAAATTCATAATGCACATATGTGACATAAGATTTCCTTGTGATATCATGTTTGAATTCGGCTAGTATTGGATTGAAATTTTATTTTTGTTAAGATAATCAGATTATTACATTCTTGAAATTTCTTAGGACTTATTGAGTTAATAACTCACTTGGTGTGTTTATTGGTTTTGTATAGATCATCTTGTCGAGGAAAGCTTGGAACTGTTACGAAGTCATCGCATCTTTTGACAATCTTTTTGGTACCTTTGTTTAAAACTTTAGTAGACATTATGGCATGTATAGGATAATATTTTGGGAGGTTGATATTTTGATAATATTGTATATATAAAGCCATGCGAATATGGCTAAAGTCCTATGTATGGATTTGATAATGGTTTATATATAAATCTTGAAGTGTTAATCAACTTGACATATAATTTCATATTTGTGATATGAGTGTAATTATGTTATGCTTGAACTAACATATTAAGCAATTAGGATATATATTATGTATTGGTATTCGGTCAAGAGGAGAAAAAGCACCAAATGAATAGAAAAGTTTTAGTTGTATGATGTTATTCATTTAAGCTCAAGACTTTACACTATTACTCTTTTGTATGCGCATACTATAGAAGTCACTCATGGAAACATGCTATTACTGTTATAATTATTTAATTGCATTGGATTTGAAATTATTGAAATTTAAAAGTGCAAATCTGATTCTTATGTACGCGAAACGTTCTATAGGGGAGTTGAGCAGGTTATGTTATGTGACCCTACTCCATCAATGGACACAGGTATTTGGGTATTACAAATATGGATAGGTTGATACATGTTTTGAATGACCAAAATTTGTTATGTGTTAGTATGTACTGGTACGTTTATAATGTGGCCAAGTTGGGTTATGCTTTGAGGTAGTTATGAGCTATTTGTGTTGGCATAAATATGGTCAAATATGGTAGTTTTTGTATAGAAATAAGTTAGTTGTGAATGGTTGATGAATGAAAAAATATGCACAAGTTTAGATAGGTTTGATAAATTGTGTGACCCTTACAATGTGAATTTTTCTAACTTTTTCCTTAAGGTTTCATATGTTTTTTATTTAGCCCCGAATTGTTTCTAAAGTGTTTTTAAGGCCTCGAGGGCTCGAACAACGGACGATATGCATGTGTTTGAATGGATTATGCTATGATTTATGAAATGTTTGGAAATGAACTATTTTAAGTTACGTTTTTATGGTAATGCTCTGTGACCCTGTTCCGACGACGGATACAGGTTAAGGGTGTTACAAAAATGCTCTAATTTTAGCGAACATGAGATCTGGTATATAGACTTAAAGAAGTAAGATTTATGGAATAGTATTCGCCCAAATGCATTTTGGCATACGGTGTAGGCAGACTTCGAAAAAAATACAAGAGAATAAAGGCTCCATGTCAGATTACTAGAGTTAGAGGACTGAGAATTGTGGCTAATAAAATAATTTTAGGGAATGAGTTTGTTGGAGGTATGGTCCACCCTGTAACTATGGTTTCGTGCCAGTTAAGTTATAATGAAGCTAGTTAGAAACTAACCAGATGTGAACCAAAATGGTTGAAAGAGAAAAGAAACACTCGATTAGGTTTCTCGGGAGTTGTGGACCTTAATGAGACAATTCAGTAAAAAGGAGACACTTGTCAAGTTTCAATATGGCTATGGGTTATATTAATAGATACGTTGGATAGGATAAGAAAGCCCTTCTCCTATTTTTTCTAAATATTACTATTTAAAGGTTAAAGGAATAAGAAATCGATTTTGTCTTGCTAGGGTTGGAATCCTGGAATTTTACCAGTGATTTATCCACCTCAAGGTATGATTTATGACTTTTTGTGTTAAGATATGTAGATCTGTGGGAGTATTTGGAAAAGATAGGGTCAAATGGGTGTTAATGGAAATCTTTTGTTTTTACAAGGCAATGGTCACTACGGTATCTAAGAGGACCTTAGATATAGAGCCCAAGCTACCAAACATCCTTGTCAGGTGAGTCCCTAAACTGAATTTTGCATGCATAATATGCCTTTAGAACTAAGCGACCAAATCATGCAATTGAAACTAGTAAAGAATGATGTGATGACTTTGATTTGGAAAATAAGATTTGTGATCCTACATGTAGGAATTGTATGAAGTTTGATGGTCTAAGTACAGGGCATGAGTCTAAAAGATTATCTTATGCATATGAGTCTAAAAGCATGAATATGTCTGCCATGAGTAAGTCATTGTATGATGAGTCTATTCATGGTGAATTTGAAGCTGTTTCTAGAGTCATATAAAGGGGTCCATCGATTCTTAAAACATGAATCTCTAAAAAAACCAACCCATAGCCATGACACCTGATAACTTTTGAAAAGAGTTATATTTCATGCCTCTAGATCTAGCTAATTATCTATACTTAGGTACATTCAGTTGCATTTTAGGATATTCCATTAGTATTTTTCTTGTTTTATCATTACATTAGGAGCTTGGATTGTACTTAAATGTTAGTTATTTTAAATTTCTTGTGGAAGGGTTCTGTGTGGTGGTGGATTGGCAAGTGTTGGATGAGGGGCAAGAAGTAAAGGTGTGAAGGTTTGTTGGGGCAAAAGGTTGGATAGTTTGTCAATACGAATGTCATGGCAATACTAGGAAGATGTCCAGTTAGCACTCAAAGTGTACCGATCTTCGGCCCAGTTGAACTTGTACCAGATATATCTACTTGAAAAGGAGGAAAGAAAATCATAGGCTGTTGGATTTACCCTAGGTAAAACGATTATAAAATCCAAATGAGGAAACCTTAAAAGGGGAGAAAAAAAACAAAAGAGAAAAAAAGGGAGATCCTTAGGCAAAAAAATAGAGGGTAGCGGCTAAGTAGAGACAGGAAGGAAAGATTCCCTCTCAGCCACCACAGGACACTGCATTGCTAGAGTGTGGGTTGGATAAGTGAAAGCTATCTTCTCGAAGTTCTTTCGTTATTTATTGATTTCTTTTCATGAATTGATTTGACGAAAATGATGTTAAATGATACTTTGGATTTGAATTTTAATTGCTAACCCATGAGCTAAATCTCATAAGGGTGGGATTACTTGATGAAACTCTTATTTTCTTTAATGACTAAAGCGTAAATTTGCTTTAATAAACTATTTCATTTAATGGTTCTTTTTCTAGAAAATTGCATGTTTACAAACTCTAGACATAGATGGATGTATAGCATGTTCATTAAATTAATCTAATTCTAATAAGGTTAGGTTAATGAGATTGAAATTGAATGATATGAGCAAGTGTTCGACCGAATACTTGTAGCAGCTCTAGACATATATCTCTTAAGGCAAGGTAACTTGAGGTTTTGTTCTTGAAAGAAGTATACCATTTTAGAAACTCTTCTGAGTAGTAGGTTGAGTATGATTTTGTTGAGGCATTACTATTAGTAAGGGTAGATTTTTAGTAATCCCAACCTTCCAAATCAACATTGTAGATCCTCTATCCTTTGTTGTACTATCTTTGCCATAATATTTTTAGTTGTTTACTTGTTCATTTGCATATTATTCACGTAATTATTCTCAAATTTTCCATTGCATTCTTACTCTTGTCTTGTCATAGCATTTTCCACTATTTATCAGTTATACATATTGCACACATCATTATTCCTTGAAATTATCACTTTTTTCATAACATTAATCATACTCATTATAATAACTCGACCATTTTATACCTAATCGATCCTTATGGAGACGATCTCTCTTATCACTTTATTACTTGATTCGACGTGTATACTTGCACAATTCGCATATCATTTCACACGCGACAGCACCCAAAGGACCATATTGTGTAAGATCATAGCTGGGCTATGGCAACATATGGAAAACTAAAGGAAGGTTATTACCTAACGTGGTTCTCTATGTATCCCAGGAAAATGAAGGGCAAACCTCACGACATGTGAGTTTAGGAAAATCCCTCTTGTCTAAAAAATTAGTGAAAGGAACGACTTTGTGGCAAATCTCTAGACAGGAAAGCCTTTGTGGCAAGTATTGAAAGTAAAGGATGCCTTTGTGGAAACACTCTAGAAAGGTGAGCCTTTGTTGCGAACCTCTTAAAGGACATCTTAGTGGCAATCTCTTCTAAAAGAAGCCTCTGTTGCTATCCCTGAAAGGGAACACCTTCGTGATGCAATCCAAAGAATGGCCTTTATAACGATCGTATGAAGGAAATGTCTCCATGGTAGATTCTGAATAAAATGAATGGAATACATGGAAAACTCTAAATGGAAATATCTATAAAAAGTGTTATAGCTAACCATGTGTAGTAATGAGGTATGAACAAATAGGCTAGAATACGCCAATGTAAGTGTCAAATCAAGAGTATTCTATTTGTATGGCCCTCTAAAGCAGGAATGGTTAAGAAATCATGAAAGGATAAGACTAAGAGCATGCATGATGTATCGAAGATATGAAAGGCGATTTATGATCTTGGCGTGAAACTTGACACTTATGGCATAATGAGAATCTTAGACGTTTACCCACCAAAGCCAATGGAGAATGAAAACAAAGAGAGTAGAAAATGGAGTTCTAGAATATGATTAAGGTAAAAGAAGGTTTACTTACTAAGTTCTCATGAACTTACCACTGTGCTTTTATGTTACAGGTTGTAACACCCCTTACCTGTATTCGACGCCAGAACAGAGTACGAGGCATTATCAGACTTATATACAAGCAACATACAAAATCGAGACGTAAATTTCCATCCAAATTTAAAACTTTTCACATACATTCACCTCGTCCCTAAAACGAGGCCTAAAACATGCATTGGAAGCGGTTTGGGACTAAACCAAGAACTTTAGAAAATTTCACAACACTTAGAAAATTTTTCATGTTTTAAGAGTCACACGCCCGTGTGGGCAGGCCATGTGGTCACACACGCCCATGTCCCTAACCCGTGTAACTCTTTGTTTGTCACCCACGAACAAATTGAAGTCACATGGCCAAGGCACATGCCCGTGCGCTTAGGCGTTGTGGTCGATTTAATTTTCATAATTTTTCATAAAATAGGTGCAAACTTCACATACCCAGGGCACACGCCAGTGCCTGAGGCCGTGTCATCCACACAGCTGAGACACACGCCCGTGTCTCTGCTCGTGTACTCAATTCTGAGCATTTTATTTTGCAAGAATTAAGGTGCAGGGGGACACACGGCCAGAACACAAGCCTAAGGGGCAAGTCGTGTGTCACACACGGCCTAGACACATGCCCGTGTGGACAAAAAACAATGCTATTTACCAAGCCATTTTGTAACCCTTCCATGCACACACCTACACAACAAAACATAACACCAATCCAAGCAATTATATTCAACCAATTCAGCCACAATCAATACATCCATACATCATTCACATGCTACCATTTTCCACATACAACCATCACATACTTATCTACTTCAATCATGCAAACTTCCACATCCATGAAAACCTCATCATATGCATAAATACTTAAACCAATATTAGCCACTTTCATATGGCCACTTACAAAATGAATTATCAACCAATATAGGCCAACACATTAGGCCAAATCAATTATGACACATAACAAAATAACCAAGTCCCTATACATGCCATAACTCAAAATGTTAAAATCATTGATATCCAAAATAGTAAGTTGATAGTGTGACTAGGTCACCGAAAATCTCCGATCCCTGAGCTGGCTTGGTGACACTATAAGACAAGGGAAAAGAAAGGGAGTAAGCCATATAGCTTAGTAAGTTCCTATAACAGCCCAATTTAGGCCCTATTTGGAATAGTGGTTTTAGGACCACCAATCCGAGTCATAAAAATATTTTAATATTTTAATATTATTTGTGGTGTCTACAGCATGTTAATTTATATGTGTGAAAATTTCGTGTGAAAATTTTATTGTTTGTCTACTTGATTTAATTAAAAAGATTTAATGGCGTAAAATGTAAAAGTGGCTAGCTAATTGTTAAAGTGCTACATTGCTATTGTTTTTATAATTTGGAGTCCTTAAGATGAGATTTCTCCCTTCGAACCATGCATGGATGGTATTGGACTTGATATATGTAGTTTGGTTATTAAATTAAAAAGGTTAATATGGTAAAAATGCAAATTAATAATGATTTAATAAAACAAAATTAAAAAGCCATGCATTTTGTGTTCATATAAGCCGAAAGTTGAAAGAAAAAGAAAAGAAAAGAGAGTGCTTAGGTTCGGCCTTGTCCAAGTCTAATTAAGGTATGTATTTAGCTCGATTTTTGATAATTTTTACGTTTTTGAAATCGTTGCTTCATGTTTTAGCTAGCCCATGCTTGAATTTCTGAATTTGATGATGTATTCATGAATGGCCATTGTTGATAGCTTGATGAATTTTTTGTTTGATGATGAAAAATAAATATATGTTGTTAGATTATTAAATTTAATTAAGTGATTTCTAGTAAAAATGCCTATTTTGGATTAAATTGTGAATTTTGTAAATTGAGGGGTTAAAATGTGAAATAAATGAAAGAAATGGGCTGCTAAGGACCTTAGTGAAATTCCGCCAAGCATAAGTGTGGTGAAATTTTGAATATTTCGTGTTTTGTGAAATAGGGACTAAATTGTGAAAAATGTGAAATGTTAGGGGGAAAGTGTAAATTGTGAAGTGTTAAATTTTTATTAATTTAGATCAAGAAAAGAGGATATCGAAATTGTTGAGTAATCGTCTCGATTCTTTCATCCTGGTTCTTTCGTTGTTGTCCTAGGTAAGTTCATAAGTAAATAAATATTGTTAAATTGAATGTATTGATTTTGTAAATAGCCGAATTGAATTTTATGTATGTATAACTACTTAGCCAAATTGAATTTAGCATGGAATGATGTGTTACGAGCATGAATCGATCGAGTTATGACGTTCGAAAGCTCCGTATGAACCTTAGGAATAGTTAGATACATATGTCATGACATAGGATTCCAATATGTGGTTCATGTAAGAGCATGCCTGGGATGTTGGCATTGATTTGTGATTTAAGTGTAAGACCATATCTGGGACAGTGGCATCGATAGTTGATCACAAGTAAGACCTCGTTTGGGACGTAGGCATTGTATGAGCTTTTCGAGCTATCCGAATATCCTTATCGACTCCGAATGATTCAACAGGCAATGACATGGCAAAATAAAATGTGAATTCGAGTTAAATAATTCAGGTATGTTTTAAGTTTATATGAAATTAGAAAGAAAAAGGTAAATGTTGTTGCATAATACGATCATGTGAACTATTTGTGATATATTAGTATATATATAAGTTAGTGAGATTGGAGGTATTCGTCCTAACTGAATTGAAATAAGTATAAATGTTCTTTTGATAATTTATTTGCTTATGACTTACTAAGCTATCCAAGCTTACTTTGTGAGTTCAGTTGGTGCTTTATAGATTTTGGAAGTTAGTTACGAGCTCGAGGATCATCAAGGATAATCATCACACTATCGACTATCATTCGGTACTTTTGAAGTTTGAAACTTTGAACATATGGCATGTATAGGCTAGTTTGAATGTGTTTGTATTTTGATTTTGTGTATATATAGCCAAGCGAAAATGGCTTGAGTTTGCCGTTAATGCTGGTACGAATTTGGTTATGCTTGAACTCATTTTGAGAAGTATGTATCATGGTATATCTTGTGTGATGCTTGGTTTATTAAATTGTGAGTGATATCAATGTGGTTGATAGATTTGTTTTTGGATGTGGTGTATATTCGGTCATGGTATAAACTCATTTTTGTAAGTGTGTTTAATGGCATGTAAATATAGTGTTTTGGTTATATGGCTTGATTGAGTATTGATAAGAATAGCCTATGATCAACTCACTTTCGGTAAGTTTGATGCATGGTATGTTTTGTCTTTGTGAATGGTTTTATAATTTGGCTTAGTAATGGGGTAAAGTGATGATTGTATATTCATTGTGTATTGGTTATTTTGATTCAGTTTGTAATGGCAATGTATGTGCGTATATTATGCTTGAATGGTTGGTTAAATAAGTACAGTTGGTGAAGGCAAATAATGAATATGTTATATGATTGTTTTTGTCAATATGCTTTGTTTGAGGTTCGGTAATGAAAGATCAAAATGTTAGGTTTAATATTTGAGTTGAAAATGTGTCATATTGTGGTTAAATAATTTGGTATATGACAGACAGGTACTTTGGTATGATTTGCTTTGGTATTAGTTTTAAAATTGATTATAATCATAATTGTATGTGACTAAATGAATATTCTTGCTTATGTGAATTATATATGCATGCCTATTATGCCATGTGGATGTTTTAATCTAGACAAATATGCATAACATATGAATTGGTATAGTCATGACTTCATTAATGGAATAGGTTAATATAGATTCAGAAATTATACATAAAAAAAAGGTTGCGTTTAGGGTAAAATGCGTATATTATAATAACACCAAAGGTATGTAAGGCCATATTGTAATGTTGTTAATGTCGCATATATGTGATTGGACATTAATTTGTATACATATTGGTTCGATTGGTTTCATTATGTACATATACAGAAGTTATGAAATGAAATGTTGGATACTTAGCTAATGAAATTATGTACTAACATATTTTCTGTATATGAAAAGTGAGGATATATGCTTGAATAAGATTTAATTATGAAAATGTCATTAATGTAATGGATATATTGAATCAAATAATAAAAGTGTTAAATATGTGCACATGGCTTTGATGTATACAAGTTTGGTTAGAATTTCGTAGGTATAGAGCATGTTCAATTGAGTTTTGATGTATGTTCGAATTGAATTAGTTGAAATTTTTGAAATGTGCTTATTTTTTATACATGATTAGTAGGATATGATTGATTTGATTTGGAGTTATGATTTATGTATTCGAATTTAAATAAGTGAATTGTGGTTATTCAAGTTTGATAATATTGTAAATGTATCGTTATTCTATAGTGCATGAAAAGTGATAAATGACTGTGCTGAATTGTGTTTTGTACAGTAATGCCTTATAACCCTAATCTGATGACGGATACAGGTTAGGAGTGTTACATTTGATTGGTATCAGAGCTACAATTTAGTTGATTCTAGGACTAATGTAGCGTGTGTGAGTCTAGCTATACATGTTATAATTATATACTACGACAGTGTGATGATTCCTGACAATTAAAATGTGTTTTCGTATAGAAAATGGATCCCAATCGAGCCGTAGCTGATGATGTGGAAAGTAGTGTGCCCGCTGCTACTCAAGGGGCAGCGCCGACTGATTCTAGGCCGACTACGAGTAGCCACAAGGGAGAAGCTAAGCAAGCCTTCTTCCAGATGATGAATGAGTGGTTCACTCAATATATTAGAACTAATCCGGCTGTTCAACAACCCCCACCCCCGCCTAATCCTCCTCAGATACTCGTGCACCTGAAGTAATTGATCTGATGAGATTAAATAAGCCCCCAATTGATAAAATTAGAAAAAACGGAGCTCAAAAGTTTAGAGCCACTGTTGATGATGATGCTCAGCGAGCTGAATTTTGGCTTGATAATACGATTCATGTGTTCGATGAATTATCCTATACCCCTGATAAGTGTATAAAATGTGTTGTATCCTTGTTACAAGACACCGCATATCATTGGTGGAATACACTAGTATCGATGGTTCCAAAAGAACAGGTTACTTGGGAGTTCTTTCAGACAGAATTCAAGAAGAAATATATCAGTCAGCGATTTATTGATCAAAAATGCAAAGAATTCCTCGAGTTAAAACAGGGTCGCATGACAGTTACAGAAGACGAACAGAAATTTGTGAGACTCAGCAGATATGCCTGGGAATGTGTATCAACTAAAGCAATAATGTGTAAAAGATTTGAAGACATGTTGAATGAAGATATTAAGCTGTTAGTTGGAATTCTTGAAATAAAAGAGTTCGTGGTACTAGTCGAGCGAGCATGCAAAGCTGAAAAGCTTGAGAAAGAGAAAAGAAAGGTTGACTTTGAAGCTAGAGATTCACAAAAAATACCATCAAGTAAGTCATTTCAGTCAGCATCAAAGAAATTTCAAGATGACTTTAGCCGTTCAAAGGCTACTACGGGCTATTCTAGATGTGATCAAAACAGACCACCTGTGAGTTCGAAAGCTACCTCAGTAGCTAGTGTTGGTAACATCCGACCGAACCAACCTGAATGCAAACATTGTGGTCAACGACATCCCAGTAGTTGTAGATGAAATGATCGGGCTTGTTTTAAATGTGGAACAATGGATCACTTCATTCGTGAATGCCCTGAGTTGGTTGAGCAAGACATGATCCAGAATACGAAGCCGAGTAACATGGCAGCTAAAGGTAGACGACCTAAAAATACGGGTAATGTGAGTAGCAACCAGAGGGGAACTAAAGACACGGCTGTTAGATCTGAGGCTTGCGCACCTGCCAGAGCTTATGCTATCCGCGCTCGTGAAGAAGCTTCGTCCCCAGATGTGATTATCGGTACTTTCACTCTCTATGATATTAGTGTTGTTACATTGATTGATGCTGGATCGACTGATTCTTATGTATGTGAAACTTTAGTATCCAGTAAGACTTTACCTGTGGAGTCTATTGAGTTTGTGATTAGAGTATCAAACCCCTTAGGCTGGTGTCTTTTGGTTGATAAAGTATGTAGGAATTGTTCGTTGATGATTTGAGATTCATGCCTTCTGGCTGATTTGATGTTGTTGCCATTCAACGAGTTTGATATAATTCTGGGTATGGATTGGTTAACAGTGCATGATGCTATTGTGAACTGCAAACGAAAGACTGTTGATTTGCGATACCAGAATGATGAGGTTATTCGGATTGAGTCTAATGATCTGAATGGTTTACCAGTAGTGATATCTTCGATCTTAGCTTAGAAATATGTGAGAAAAGGTTGTGAAGCTTACTTTGTTTATGTGCTTGATTCTAAAGTGACCGAAAAGAAGATTGAATCAGTACCAGTTGTGTACGAGTATCCAGATGTGTTTCCTGAAGAATTACCGATTCTACCACCTATCCAAGAGGTAAAGTTTGGCATTGAGTTAGTGTCAGGGACAATTTCGATTTCGATAGCTCCGTACAAAATGGAACTGATCGAATTAAAAGATTTGAAAGCTCAGTTGCAAGAATTGACAGATAGAGGTTTCACGCGACTGAGTTTTTCTCCTTGGGGTGCACCGGTTTTGTTTGTGAAAAAGAAAGACGAAACTATGAGAATGTGCATCGACCATCGACAACTCAATAAGGTGACTATAAAGAATAAATATCTTTGCCATGAATTGACAATGTGTTCGATCAGTTGAAAGGGGTTTCAGTGTTTTCAAAGATAGACTTCAGATCGGGTTACTATCAGCTATGAGTTAAAGACTCCGATGTGCCAAAAACTACTTTCCAAATGAGGTACAGACACTATGAGTTTCTGGTTATGCCTTTCGGACTTACTAATTCACATCCTGTTTTTATGGATTTAATGAATCAGATCTTCAGACAGTATTTGGATCGATTTGTGGTTGTGTTTATAGATGATATTTTGATCTATTCCCGTGATAAATCTAAGTATGCCAAACATTTAAGAACTGTGCTACAGACTTTGCGAGGTAAACAGTTGTATGTGAAATTCAATAAATATGAGTTCTGATTGTGTGAAGTTGGTTTCTTGGGACATGTTGTATCAGCGTCGGGCATTCGGGTTGATCCGAGCAAGATTTCGGCAATAATAGATTGGAAGCCGCTGAGAAATGTTTCTGAAGTTCGAAGCTTTTTGGGACTCACTAGTTATTATAGATGGTTTGTAAAGGGTTTCTCTATGATTGCAACACCGATGATGAGACTACTTCAGAAAGATGTTAAATTTGAGTGGACAGAAATGTGCCAAAAAAATTTTGAGCAGTTGAAAATCTTATTGACCGGAGCTCCAGTTTAGTTCAGCCAGAATCGGGTAAAGAATTCTTAATTTATAGTGATGCGTCGTTGAATGGTCTAGGCTATGTTTTGATGCAGGAAGGCAAAGTCATAGCTTATACCTTTAGACAGTTAAAGCCACACGAAAAGAACTATCCGACACACAATCTAGAATTGGCAGCTATTGTGTTTGCGTTGAAGATTTTGCGCCACTATTTGTTCGATGAGAAATGTCACGTTTATTCCAATCACAAAAGCTTAAAATACTTGATGACACAGAAAGATCTGAATCTACGACAGCGAAGATGGTTAGAGTTATTAAAAGATTAAAGGCTTGTAATTGACTACCATCTGGGAAAGGCCAATGTTGTTGTTAATGCTCTAAGTCAAAAAACTCTATTTGCTCTGCGTGCGATGAATGCACATATGGCTCTATCTGATGATGGCTAGATTGTAGCTGAATTGAAAGCTAGACCGTTATTTATAGAGCAGATTTTCGAAGCTCAGAAAGTCGATAATAAATTGTTAGCAAAATGGGTTCAATATGATTTGAATACTGATTCAGAATTCTGAGTTGATACTGAGGTTGTTTGAGATTCAGAGGCCGAATATGTGTTCTGAGAAATTCAGAGTTCATTCAGATGATTTTAAATGAAGCTCATAGCAGTCAGTTATCTATTCATCCAGGTACTACTAAAGTGTATAATGATCTAAAATTGCTTTATTGGTGGCATGGTATGAAACAAGATATCTCAAAATTTGTTTCGAAATGTTTAATTTGTCAGCAAGTTAAAGTTGTGCATCAGGTTCCGTCTGGATTACTTCAGCCGATTATGATACCCGAGTGGAAATGGGACAGAGTAACAATGAAATTTGTATCGGGTTTGCCTTTGTCACTGGGCAAGAAAGATGCGATCTGGGTTGTTGTGGATAGATTGACTAAATCAGCTGATTTCATTCCAATTCGAACATATTACTCTCTTGATAAGCTTCCTAAGTTGTACATCTCTCAAATTGTGAGATTGCACAGAGTACCTATATCTATTGTTTCAGATAGAGGTCTGAGGTTTACATCGCGGTTTTGGAAGAAACTGCAAGATGCATTAGGTAGAAAAATACATTTTAGCACTGTTTTTCACCCACAGATAGATGGTCAGTCCGAACTAATTATTCAAATACTCAAGGATATGTTGAGATGTTATATTCTTGATTTTGAAGGTACGTGGGAATGATACTTACCATTGATTGAATTTGCGTATAATAATAGCTTTCAATCAAGTATCAAAAGGCTCCTTACGAGGCTTTGTACGGCCGCAATGTCGAAATCCTTTACATTGGATTGAACTCAGTGAGAATAAGATACACGGGGTCGGTTTGATCAAAGAGACTGAACAGAAAGTAAAACTGATTCGTGATAGTTTGAAAGTAGCGTCAGATCATCAGAAGTCTTATGCAAACTTGAAACGTAAAGACATTGAATTTCAGGTCGAGGATAAAGTATTTTTGAAAATCTTACCGTGGAAGAAGATACTTCGATTTGGTCGTAAAGGCAAATTGAGTCTGAGATTTATTGGGTCGTATGAGATTACCGAGCGTATTGGGCTAGTTGCTTACAGACTGTTATTGCCACCTGAGTTAGAAAAGATTCGTAATGTATTTCATGTCTCAATGCTCCACAAATACCGATCCGATCCTTCGCACGTGATTTCTCCATCAGAGATTGAGATTAAGCCTGACATGACTTGTGAGGAAGAACCGATCCAGATTTTAGATTGCGAAGTGAAAAAATTTGAGAAATAAGAAAATCTCTTTAGTAAAAGTCTTATGACATCGACACGGGATTAAAGAAGCTATGTGGGAGCCCGAGGGTGCAATGAGAGAATGCTATCCAAACCTCTTTTCCGGTAAGATTTTTAGGGATGAAAATGCATAAGGGGAGAGAGTTTTAACAGCCCGGTTTAGACCCTATTCGAAATAGTGGTTTTGGGACAACCAATCTGAGTCAGAAAAATATTTTAATATTTTAATATTATTTTTGGTGTCTACAGCATGTTAATTTATATGTGTGAAAATTTCGTGTGAAAATTTTATCGTTTGTGTGCTTGATTTAATTAAAAGGATTTAATCGCGTAAAATGTAAAAGTGGCGAGCTAATTGTTAAAGTGCTACATTGCTATTGTTTTTATAATGTGGAGTCCTTAAGATGAAATTTCACCCTTGGAATCATGCATGGACAATATTGGCCTTGATATATGTAGTTTGGTTATTAAATTAAAAAGGTTAATATGGTAAAAATGCAAATAAATAATGATATAATAAAACAAAAAAATTAAAAAGCCATGCATTTTTTGATTATCTTAGCCGAAATTTGAAAGAAAAAGAAAAGAAAATAGAGTTCTTAGGTTCGGCCTTGTCCAAGTCTAATTAAGGTATGTATTTAGCTCGGTTTTTGGTAATTTTTATGTTTTTGAGATCATTGCTTCATGTTTTAGCTAGCCTAGGCTTGAATTTGTGAATTTGATGATGTATTCATGGATGGCCATTGTTGATAGCTTGATGACTTTTGTGTTTGATGATGAAAAATAAATATATGTTGTTAGATTGTTAAATTTAATTAAGTGATTTTTAGTAAAAATGCATTTTAGGATTAAATTGCGAATTTTGTAAATTTAGGGGTTAAAATGTGAAATAAATGAAAGAAATGGGCTGCTAGGGACCTTAGTGAAATTCCGCCAAGCATAGGTGTGGTGAAATTTTGAATATTTTGTATTTTTTGAAATAGATACTAAATTGTGAAAAATGTGAAATGTTAGGGGAAAAGTGTAAATTGCCCATTTATGTGTTTTTGGATTAAATTGAATGAATATGTTAATAAACAAGTTAAATTTGTATTAATTTAGATAAAGAAAAGAGGAAATCAAAATTGTTGAATAATCGACCTAGTTTTTTCGTCCCGATTCTTTCGTCGTTGTCCGAGGTAAGTTCATAAGTAAATAAATGTTGTTAAATTTAATGTATTGATTTTTTAAATAGCCAAATTGAATTTAGCATGGAACGATGTGTTACGAGCATGAATCGATCGAGTTATGACGTTCGAAATGTAACACCCCTTACACGAGACTGTCGCCGGAGTCGAGCACGAGGCATTACCTGACTTAACTTACTAATTCGGGGCATAAAATTTGCTTTTAAAATTAATTTATTTGCATTCATTCAATATGTCCCTAAAAAGGGCCCTCGAGACCCTAAAACATGCAATTGAAACGGTTCAAGAGCAAACCGGGAACATTAAAAATTTTCCGAATACTTAGACAAATCAAAACAATTTATTTCATTATTCCTTATAACTGCCCACCTGCATCATAGTCACTAAATAAATCATAACTCAAGTCACAAAACTCAAAATTTAAATTCGTGAATTTTCTATGAAACTAGACTCATATATCTTCTTACTAATTTTTTTCTAGAATTTTTAGTCTAGCCAATTAGTACAGTTTATTAGTTAAAGTTTCCCCTGTTGCATTGTTCGACTACTCTGACCTCTCCTCACTACGAATCAACTTTCTCCCTTTAGAAAATTCAAATAACCATGACGTTTGTTTCTCTTGAAAGTAGATTCACAAAAAAATCTAGAAATATAAACTATAACTCCTAATTCTTTTTGTACAATTTTTAGTGAATTTATAAATTCAGAACAGGGGATTCAGAAATCGCTTTGACCCTGTCTCACTAAAATTCAAATATCTCTTTTTCTTACTCTGTTTCTTTCAAATGAAAATAGACTCAATAAGATTTAATTTTATATCTCATTCTTCACCTAATTTTATTTCTACTATTCTTGGTGATTTTTCAAGGGCACGTCACTGCTGTTGTTCAATACTGTTTTAATGCTAATTTCACTTTTTCATGATTTCTTTGTATTAACTACCATTTAGGCATACATAACACCAAAACATGTTCTTCATTAGCCATTTCAACAGCTAATCATTATCAAATATTTACATACCATTCTTTACCCATATCATAAGGACATACACAAAAAATGGCTAAGTCCCTATACATGCCATAAATTAGAACGTTTGTAAACGAAGATACCCATTTGGTAACTTGATAGTCGATAGTGTAAAGTGATCTCCGACGACCTCCAAGCCGAGCTTGCTTTTAAGTACTCTGAAACATGAGAAAGTGAAAGAAGTAAGCTTATAAAGCTTAGTAAGTTCACATGTAAAATAATAAGCATTAGCAATCAATTTAGCTTACTACTATGTTGTCATAATTTGCTTAAATAATGTTTAGTTCTTACTTTCCCATCTTACTTATCGGTAACCTTACCAAAGGCTCAGAATACAAAAGGCACCTTACTTAATAGCTTGCTTACATACCTGTAACATCTCACTTAACACATGAGTACTCTTTCATAATATAGGCATATTGCCAATCATGTCATAAAGTGTCACAAGCATAACTAAAAACTCAGCACTTACTTAATATTTGATAATCTCAATTACTTACAATCTCAATATTAAATAAGCCTTAAATGCATACCTATACTCTTTCTTCATGTTTTCACCTTGTCATTTCTTTGACTTACTCTTTGGATTACTCGGGAACCATTTCCTTTTTGAACTTACCATTTTCATGTCTTGACATGGTCTTACGTGGTATCCTTGCCTTATGAACTCACCAATGCCATGCCTTGGCATGGTCTTACATGGGACCTTTGCCTTATAGTAACTCATCAATGCCATGTCTTGACATGGTCTTACATGATTTCCTTGCCTTATAGAACTTATCAATGCCATGCCTTGGCATGGTCTTACATGATATCCTTATCTTACCAAATGCCATGTTCCAAACATGGTCTTACATGGTATCCTTGTCTTACCAAATGCCATGTTCCAAACATGGTCTTACATGGTATAATTGTCTTAGTGCCAATACCACATCTTGATGTGGTCTTACATGAAGTCCTTAATCAATGCCGATGCCATGTCTTGACATGGTCTTACACGGGATCCTTGCCTTACCAATGTCATGTCTTGACATGGTCTTACATGGTATCCTTAACCGTTAATTCCTCCTTAAATGCCATGTTATGAACATGGATTTTTCCGTCAATTCTTCATTAATTGCCATGGTACAACCATGGACTCTAAGATATCAATGCCTTGTCAAGTCATAGCTGAAACATACTTGCTCAAATTCTCAAGGTTAGTCGCATAACTCAATAATAACAATACTAATAACAATAATTGCATAATAATAAAATGCTACTCAACTTACATACTTACATTCTCAATCTCATCATATCATCAACTTAAAACTTACATACTTATATTCTAAATCTCATCATATCATCAACTTAACTTATTCTCATCAAACTATGCTAGTCAATACTTTCTTGTTATCATACAAAGCCATAATACAAAATATAGTCTTACATATAAATTATACAAGTTCTCTTTCCAATATCGAATTATTATCGAACATTAATTATTATATCTGAAACTCAATACTAAAGTATTTATGGCCAAAATATCAATTTTGCATTCAAATATGTATAATTAAATGCTTGTTAAACATACGAATTTACCTCGATACTAAAACGATCATTTTACCAACTTTTCGATTTTCGGTTTTTCTCCCGTTCTAGATCCAAATCTCACTTTTCGAGATCTAAAACATCATATTTCACTTATTTAATTAATGTACTATTCAAAACATTCCCTAACTCAAACTTTGGAAAAATTACAATTTTGCCTCTAAACCTTTGCAGAATTACGATTTTGCCCCTAGGCTCAGAAATTAAAATTTATCCATTTTTATTATGTTTTATGACACACTGAACATTTTTCCCTTCTATGGAAACATCAAATTCCCACTCTATCATTACTTATGAACATTAGATATTTTTACCGATTATGTCATTTTACTCGTTTTCACTTAAAATCGCTTAGCAAAAGTTGTTTAACATAATTTCAAGATTCATATTCCACCATAAAACATAAAAATAAACACATTTAACCTATGGGTATTTTTCCAAATATGAACTCTAGCATGAATTATTGCTAGAATAAGTTAAATCAAGTTACCGGGACTCCAAAAACGTAAAGAACACTTAACCTATGTGTGTGAGTGAGATTGGAGGCATTCGGCCTAATTGAATTGAATTAAGTATAAATGGTCTTTTGATAATTTATTTGCTTATGACTTACTAAGCTATCCAAGCTTACTTTATGTGTTCATTTGGTGCTTTATAGATTTTGGAAGTTAGTTACGAGCTTGGGGATCATCAAGGATCATCATCACACTATCGACTATCATTCGGTACTTTTGAAGTTTGGAACTTTGAACATATGGCATGTATAGGCTAGTTTTAATGTGTTTGTATTTTGATATCGTGTATATATAGCCATGCGAAAATGGCTTGAGTTTGCCGTTAATGCTAGTGCGAATTTGGTTATGCTTGAACTCATTTTGAGAAGTATATATAATGGTATATCTTGTGTGATGATTGGTTTATTAAATTGTGAGTGATATCAATGTGGTTGATAGATGTGTTTTTGGGTGTAGTGTATATTCGGTCATGGTATAAACTCATTTTCGTATGTGTGTTTAATGGCATGTAAATATAGTGTTTTGGTTATATGGCTTGATTGAGTAATGATAAGAATAGCCTATGATTAGCTCACTTTCGGTAAGTTTAACGCATGGTATGTTTTGTCTTTGTAAATTGTTTTCTAATTTGGCTTAGTAATGGGGTAAAATGATGATTGTATATTCGATTGTGTATTGGTTATTTTGATTCAGTTTGTAATGGCAATGTATGTGCGTATATTATGCTTGAATGGTTGGCTAATTAAGTACAGTTGGTGAAGGCAAATAATGAATATGTTATATGATTGTTTTTGTTGATATACTTTGTTTGAGGTTCAGTAATGAAAGATCAAAATGTTAGGTTTAATATTCGAGTTGAAAATGTGACATATTGTGGTTAAATAATTTGGTATATGATAGACAGGTACTTTGGTATGATTTGCTTCGGTATTAGTGTTTAAAATTGAATATAATCATAATTGTATGTCATTAAATGAATATGCTTGCTTATGTGAATTATATATGCATGCCTATTATGCCTTGTGGATGTTTTAATCTAGACAAATATGCATAACATATGAATTGGTATAGTCATGAATTAATTAATGGAATAGGTTAATATAGATTCGGAAATTATACAATTCCCATGCCAACTTCTGTAAGTACTTCAAGGAAATTAGTGTTGTCAATTTTGATGGATATGTACAAGTTCATGCTCAATCAACAACAAACTTACTGGAAATGTACAAAAATTAGAGATGATTCTATTCGAAATCTTTTTAAGAATATCTCTAACACTTTTTTCCTAGGTTCCCAAATGCTATCTTTGAGACATAGACAGAAGATACTGATTATACAAGCATAGAATGAGCTAAAGAAGACAAGGGGAATAAGTTAGAAAAGTAAAATGGGGGATTCTTATCTTTTTATTTATTTTAGGTCTTTAGGAATTTGTTTCTTTAGTAACTAGGATTTAATTTCTACAAAATAAAACATAGCAATCATGAATAAATGCTTCTTTAAAAATAAAAAGACTAAGTGATGTGGCAATGGGAATGAACATGCCTAGGATTAGATAATAAGGAAAGACTTGGTATTTATGCAGTCTTAATGACTCACCTCTCTTTCTTTTTAACCCTACCTGGTGTTCAGTTTTCATTCATTACTTTGTTCTTACAATAAGAACATTGCTTCTTTTTAACAGGGGTAAGGCAAATAATTGCTCAAAATCTTTAAAATTTTCAAGTATGTTTCAAATCATTTCTTTCATTAGTATGTTTTAATAAATGGATGTTTAGAGAAATTCTTTGTTAATGAGATAGCTTGTATTCAAGTATAAATGATGATTTTATCTGAGTGATTGTATGTTATCATGAAGAACAAAATGATTATATGATCTCAGTCTTAAGTAATGTTTGCCATGAAAACTTAGTTTCATTTGAGATTAGACATGCATGATGGTTTCTATCTTTAGAATTGACTTAGTAACTTTCTTGAGGCGAAATCCTAGGAGACATAAATGTAACATCCTGAATTAGGGCCTAGTCGGAACAGTGGTTTCGAGAACACAAATTCGAGATAAAAATAATCTTTTTTTTGGATGTTACGAGGTCCATGATATTTATGCATGCCTGTGTGAAAATATCGATGAGAAATTTTACCGATAAAGTGTCTAATTGAGTTATTAGGACTAAATTGCAATAAGTGAATAACATGTGTTCTAGTTGATTTAAGGGCTTAATTGTGATGAGATTTGAAATTTGAAGTCTTTATTTGGCAATTAGACAATTATATGTCATAATGGACAAAATGGATATAGGAGGGATAAAATATCAGAGTTATAATGGAAGGGCATTTTGGTCCATTGGTTAATAAAAGAATTAAAAGGGAAAAATAGTCAAAATTTGTGTCCATCTTCATCCTCCTTGGCTAAACTTCACAATAAGCCATATGTAACATCCCGAATTAGGGCTTAGTCAGAATAGTGATTTCGGGACCACAAACCCGATGATAAAATAATTATTTATTATCATTATGAGGTTTAGGATATGAAAATAAGCATGTGTTAAAGTTTCATGAAACAATTCTATGTGTAAGGTGTCCAACTGGAAATTAAGGACCAAATTGAATAAATTGCAAACTTGGATTCTAGAAGCAATTTGTATGAAATTACTTTGGAATATTAATTAGAGGTCCTTAAAGAGTAATTTTCCCAATTTCTAAGTTTTTAGACAAAAATGGGCATGCATGGAAAATTTTGGAAGTTTAGTAAGGAAAGGCATTTTGGTCATTTGGTAATAAACTAAACAAAAAGGGAAAAATCAAGCTAAAATCAGCTCATTTTCTTCTCCGTGCTGTCGAAATTCTAAGGGTCTCCATTGCTAGGGTTTTCAACATTTTCAAGCTCAATAGTAAGTGCTCCCTAGCCCCGTTTTTAACGTTCTTCGTATTTTTTAGATCCTCGTAACATGCTCTCTCTATTCCTACCCATATTTCAAGCTAGGGTTCATGATCAAAAATTTACCCATGCATGAGATGTTTGTGTTTTGATGATTTATGAAGGAATATGACGGTTTAAAGGATGGTAAACAACCTTTACT
The DNA here is from genome assembly GCF_007990345.1 of Gossypium hirsutum. Lineage (NCBI taxonomy): Eukaryota > Viridiplantae > Streptophyta > Magnoliopsida > Malvales > Malvaceae > Gossypium > Gossypium hirsutum. The sequence continues at coordinate 65,252,350 of NC_053424.1, read as the reverse complement.
AAGTAGTTTTTCATGGAAATGGCTTAAGGGACCATTTTGTAAAAATTGTGAAAATGGGTAGAAAAATGTTAAATGAAAGAAAATGTGGGCTGCTATAGGCATGAAAAATATTCAGCTAGGCTTCGATAACTTAGAAATTTCATGCATTTCATTATACGAGCCTTAGGACTAAATTGTAAAAGTGTGAAAGGTTAAGGGCAAATGGGTCATTTTGCCCGGGGGTGAGTTTTTAATCCTAAAATAAAAAATGTGATGTATTAATAGTCAAATTTTATTGATATAGACCCCGAGGAACCAATTTTAAAGGCCGGCCGTGGAAAACGGAAGGTTCAAAATAACCAAAATACGAGACTGAAGCAATTACTAGGTAAGTTCGTATAACCCGAAGTAAACTCTTAATATACTTAAATATGCATGTTCTTGAATGTATGCAAAAAATTAAATATTCGTAGCATGATAATCCATGAAATGTGGTAGTGTAATTGAAAAGATGATAAATGTCTCGGTTGAAATAGAAAGAGAAATCTGATGGATAAATTATGGCTTACATGACATGAGATCCTGCATGTGTTGTAGAAAAAGATTTAGCCCGGACGGGTAATCCAATTGTAACGCCCCAAAAATATATTATATCTTTATTTTTGTATGTTGTGTTGCTTAAGCATGTGCCTTTTCCAATGGTTGAGTGTCTTGAGAGGTGCTGGAGAGGTCCTGAGTTCAAGCCTTGGCTTGTACAAAATTTTGGTTTTTGTTAAGTTAAACCTGCCTCTGGTTAGTCGGTCTTTTAAATTAAGTTGGGTAAAGTGTGGCATAAGGAGCTTGCTAAGTCTAGTGGCAAGGGGCATTTGGGTGATCTTGGAGGTCTTGAGTTCGAGCCATGTTGCGCACAAGGATGATCTTTTTGCTGCTGTGCCGTAGGAGTGTCCTAGGTTGACTGAAATTAGAATGATTGAATGGGTGGTTGTGAGAGAGAATCTAAGAGATAATGGTAGGATTTGGATAGTGATCAGGTTGAGTGATGTGTAGAGAGATTTTAGGAGATTTGTAGAGAGATTGGGAGTGAGAAAGTGGTGTGCCGAATGGGGGTTGTGGCTTTCAGGAAGTTCGGCTAAGGGTTGTGCTCAAGAGCCATCGGTTTTTGGTTTTTTTTCTTTCTCTCTTTGCCGAATAGTGTTTGGGGGCTTTCTTTCAGGTTTTGTGTTTGCTCATTAACTGTTACCAATTAGCTCTCTCACTCTTTGCACTTCCGAGATTTGAAATTGTGTCTCTCGGGTTTTCTTTTGGGGCCGACTTCTCCATCTGCCCCTCCCTCTTCTAGTTGTTGGTGATCGAATAACCTTATTCTCTTTTCTTTCTATACCCCTTTCTTCTACTAATCGTTTCTCTTACCATATTTCCCTTCTTTTGATCCTTTGCCGAATACTCATTCTTTTCTCTTCTCTCCTCTTATAGTCTTTTCACCATTTGATACTGTGGCAGTGGCGATATTACCCTTTTTTCCATATCTTTGCTTTCGGCTTTTGCAACTGATTATTGGAGCAACCAGTAAGTATTTGTTTCCTCACTGTTCTTTTCTTTTCTTGATGTAGAAATCTCCTTAACACCTCCTTACTATCATTTATGGCTAGGTTCGTGTAGGTACTGAACCTTGCCCTGTTGTTTTGGATTCGCACTTCAAGAATAGGGTCGACTGTCCTTTTTTTCAAAACCGATTACACGTTCTCGGTTAGTCAAGGAGTTTGTATTCAGCCTTTGTCAAACGGTTCATTCAGAGCTAATCTCACTTTCGCAATCAAGGCAAGTTTTGGGTGTTATTTCAAGTTGGGGATTAGTAAAGGTAATTAACTCTAGAATCGAATGAATAACGGAACATCATGATTGAATATAGGTTTTAGAGCACTTGGGTTGGTCACACATTTCGTAACATGTAACACCCCTAACCCGTATCCGTAGATGGACTAGGGTTAAAGGCATTACCGGACAAATCGAAACATTTAACATTCATTTCGCAAACATCATAGCATCAAAGATCAAACACCAGCATATTGCTCTTATTTAGGTCATCGAGACCTTAAACATACATCAGAAAATGGTCGGGACTAAACTGAGCTCAAAAAATAATTTTTCCAAACTTAAACATTTCTCAAAGTAACACAGGTCACACACCCATGTGAACAGACCGTGTGCCTCACACGACATTAGACACGTCCGTGTGTCTAGGCCGTGTCAAAACAGGGCATACATACTGAATTGCTCACACGGTTACAAGACACGCCCGTGTGCCTTGGTCGTGCTCAAGCTTGACTTACAATTGTAGGGTACCCAAGGGGACACACGGCCGAACAACATGACCGTGTGTCACATACGGCTGAGACACACACCCGTGTGGACAAAAATAAGCCATTAGAAAAACCAATTTGCCACCCATTTAAATCAAACCTACAAGCAACCAAAATCACAACATTTCTTAACCAATTCACATCTAATTCACAATCAAAACTTTAACCATTCATGTTATATCATTGTCAACTAATTCCATGCTTAATAACCTTACTATTTTATGCCAAAACATAACACAAAAACATCTCAAAACATATGGTTATTAAACCTTAATACATACCACTCAATCTCATACTATGAACTTACCAAATACTTAACAGATTTACTATTTGTTTTGGCCAAACAAGAACATGTCATAAACATAACTTTATCATATAGCTTATACCACAACTCACTCATAAACATATCCATAATCAAGCCAAATCACATGGCGAGATATATACATATTTCAAAACATATTCAAAGCACTTCTAGCCTATACATTCCATACTCCAATATTTACATTTCCAAAATGTACCAAAATGAAGTTCGATAGTGCGGTGATGATCCACAATGATCCCCAAGCTTCCAATAGCTATGATATTTGTAATACAGTTAAAAGACACACGGAGTAAGCTTATAAAAGCTTAGTAAGTCATATACAAATAAACTTAACACATTAAACATTAATTCATTATCAAATTACATATATTTCAAGTCATAAACTATTATAACTTCCATATTCACATACATTTCATATCTTCCAATTTCCACGACACATATAGCATAATTTCTCATGCTTTTACCACATATCATCTTTTGTTCATTAAAGAATACATACTTACCTTTCACTATCAAATGCGATACTCATTCCGAACGTTCCTGAATCAAATATGTATTTCACAAGTCATTTATTTTTTTCAGAATGCCCGTTTGAACCATTTGGAAATGTAAGGATACGCGAAAAACTTGAAAAGTATATACAATGCCAATGTCCCAGACATGGTCTTACATGCAATCAAACGTCGATGCCACTGTCCCAGACAAGGTCTTACACGAAATCAGATACGATCTCGATGTCCCAGACATGGTCTTACACATAAAACAGAAGTCGATGCCAACGCCCCTAACGTGGTCTTACATGAAAACGTATATCGGATCCTATGTCATAACATATGTATCCTAACTATTCCTAAGGTTCATACGGGACTTTTCAGACATCAGAACCTTACCAATACTTTCTCGAATAACATACATTTAGCTCAAACATTCATTCCTCACAATTCAATATCAAATGAATAATAATAATTCAATTCAAACAAGCTTATTTGTATATCGACTTACCTCGTACGGATTCGGATGGATGGAATCGGTTACTCGACAACTGTCAACTTTCCCCGATCTAATTCCATTTTCTTTAACTCTTGATCTATATAAATTCAAATTTAACTTATTCAATCATAAATTCATTCAAAACAATCCATAAACACATATTTAGGGTATTTTAAAAACTAGCCTTTACATTTTCACATTTTGACACTTTAGTCCTTATTTCACAAATTCACAAAATACACATAATTTGCACATACTCATGTTTGGTCGAATATTCATAGCACTCATACAAGTCCACACATTTCATTTATTTCACATTTTAGTCCCTCAAATTAAAAATTTTAAAATTTAGCCCATTTTACTCAAAATCATCAAAAATCCAAAGACAAGATATATTAACCCAAATTCTATTTTCCATTTATCAACAACTGTAACATCCTGATTTTCGGATTCATTCGCGGTTTTCAATATTTTGTAAAGATTTTAAAAATTTTGTATTTGGATGTGAAATTAATATTTTGAGTAGGTAAATGGGCTTGTAGAAGGCCCATGTGTTGGCCAAAACCCGGTTGAATGTTTGAATTTTTGGACTTAGGAGTTAGGGGTTCTGGCTAGGCGGCCCTTGTATAGAGATATGGGAAAATTGCATCACAAAAAGAGCCTTAGTAGAGTGGCAAGGGTGACGCCACTAGGCTCCTAAAAAGGTGGCGTGTGGAGCATTGGGGAAAGCATGGGATCGATTCCCTGTGTTAACAAATAGATGCATTTATTTTTAAGTGCTGGAGGGGTCAGTGTTGGAGTCCAAGTGGATTCTGCTAGAGGAGAGTTTGAATCAGTTCAAACGCTTAGATTAAGGAGGGATAAGGGGAGAGATTTAAGGGATTAGGAGAGAGGCTAGGAGTTGGCCGAATTTTGGGAATTGAAGAGGGAAAAATCGGCAGGGGGTTTGAGGTTAGTATTTCGGCACCTAGGGTATTGGGTGGTGTCGTTCTCTTCTGCTCTGACATCAAAAGGTTTTTCTTTTCTCTCTTTTTCCTCTCTAGCCGAAACTACCACCTCCCCTATTCTTCTTTTTCTATTTTTCTTCTTCAAAACCATTCATCAATTCTGCTATTCATCAATACTTTTGCCGAATCCATAAAAGCCGAAATCTTGAACACACATTACTGGTACCGATTTCTTCAAAGCCAAACCCTTTAACATTGTGTTTCCATTAATCAACGATTATTCTTTCTAAACTCTAGAGACCTGTCGGCAATTCTACATCCAGGTTATAGTTTCATATTGTCATCTCCTTCATCACCCAAAAGCCGAAAAACCATAGATTTGGGGGATTATAGCCGAAACTTCAAAACTCCGGGAGTCGAGTTCTACCGTCGTTTGAAAGTTAAATCTGCACCAGATTGCGTGGAGATCAAAAAGGAGTAAGGGGTAAGTGTTCATCATCTCAGATCTGGTCCTATTTTACAAAGTTAGGAAAAGCCGAAGTCCCTAAAATCTAGGGAGGCTGTCGATTTGGGCATGTGGCTCTAAGGGTTTTTAACTGACATTTTCTGTCAATGATTAGTGTCTTCTTAAGTGTTGGATTGAAGGCGTGGGTTGTTGGAGCAA